>NC_081555.1:38857624-38922624 GCF_963082655.1 Stomoxys calcitrans
CCATATTTTTCTCTTGCCATGCAAAAAATAGAAAATTTCCCTTGTTTTATAAATGACTAGCTGAACAGGGCCCGCTCCGCTGCGCCTTCTTTTACTTTATATGGAACAAAAGTTTCCTTGGAATATTGTCAATAATTCAAGATCTTTTAGTGAAATACCATGCTATGAAAATAGTATATCGCTTGACTAACAGTTTAACAATATAAGTGCCTTTATCTGAATCCTGAATCCTTTTTGGTCTACGAGTTTAAGCTTGGATGTAAGTAAGGATGTGTACTCCATTCTTAAAATACTTCATTTCAGCCCGATATTCTCATGATGTCTGATTTAGTTGTGTTTTCGGGGGAGAGGTGGCCCCCCAGATACTTGGCCGTAAAAAAATATCAGCAACGTGCTCTTCTCCCAAATACCATTTATGTAAACCCCATATTGCCCATTACCTTAAGAGGAGTTTACAGGATAAGGCGTCCCCCCCCAACACATGGCCCCAACATAGGTTATCAAATTCGTTTTCTAATCTCAAATACCTTTCATTTGAGCCACATATTGGCATGGTCGAAAATTTTTTTCCCTTTGGGGGTGTTTTGGGGGAAGGGGTGATGTCTTAAATACATGGTCCTAGATTTGGATATCAAATTCGTATACTACTCCTAAATACCTTTATTTGAGCCCCATATTGCGATGGTTAGTAAAAAATTGCTGTTTGTGGGGTATTTTGGGAAAGGGGTAGACCTCCAGGAAATTGGTCCCGAAAATGGGTATAAATTCTTGCTCTACCCCCCAATACCTTTCATTTAAGCCCCACATTGTCATGGTCGGTAAATATGCTCGACTTAGGGGTGTTTTGGGGATTGGGGTGGTCCCCCAAACACTAAGCTCGGAAAATATATTAGCAATGTGCTCTATTCTCATATATCTATATATGATTTATTTGAACCCTATATTGCCATTGGCCTCAAAATGGGATATAAAATTCGTTTTCTAATCTCATTAAAACTCCTCGTTTTCTAATCTCATTTAAACTCAAATAATATGTCCGGTTTAAGGTATTGGCCCTAAAAACTATGAAAATTTAGTTCCACTCTCTTTAAGACCCAAATTGTCTTGGTGAGCAAATACGTCCTATTTGGGAGTTGTTATGGTGGTGGGACGTCCTTAATGTTTATATAAGATACGTGATCTACTCCCAAATACGTTTAATTTGAGCCCAATATTTCCATAGTCGACAAACATGACCGGCTTGTGGGGTGTTTTTGGGGGATGGGCGGCTACTCAGTGAGTTGGCCTTTAAAATATGTATCGGATTCGTGTTCTACTCTAAAAACCCTTTTATTTGAACCTCATATTGCAATAATTGGCAAATTCTTCCAATTTGGGTGGTGCTGTGGGAGTGGGGTGGCCCCATAGACACTTTTCCAGAATATCGATATCGGATTCGTGCTTTACTCCCAAAGACCTTTCATTTGAGCCCCTATTGCTATGGTCGGAAATTTGTGCCCTTTGGGTGAGGTTTTTGGGAAGAAGCATCCCCCCAAACACTTGGTCCCATATTTGGATATCAGATTCGAATTGTACACTCAAATACCTTTTATTGAAGCCCCATAATCCCATGGTCAGTAAATAAGTCCAGTTTGGGGGGTATTTTGGGGAAGTGGTGGACCCCCAGAAACGTGGTCCCACATTTGGATATCAGATTCGTATTCTACTCGCAAATACCTTTCATTTGAGTCCCATATTGCCATGATCGGTAAATATGTCCGATTTAGGGGTGTTTTGGGGTTGGCATGGTCCCCCTAACACTTGGTCCAACAATTGGATATCAGATAGGTTTTCTTATTCTAAATACCTTTCGTTCGAGTCCCATACTGTCGTGATTGGTCTAAATATATGTTTGGTAGGTTTTAGGGTGGGGCGGCCCCCCTAGGTAGCCCAACCGAAATATGGATACCAAATTTTTACTTTTAGGGTACTATATGGGAACACACAAAATTTCGTCTAAATCGCACCACCCATCTCCGAGATCTGGCGTTTCTGAAAATTAGGGTAAGGGGGAGGATCCGATCCCCCTTCAGATATCAAAAAATGTAGTACCCTATTTTCACCACGGGATCATTATGCATCATATGTGAACATTTCAAGAAAATCGGTTCAGCCGTTTCTGAGTCTATAAGGAACACACAAACAAACAAACACCATAGGATGGGGGTATATTAATTTCCTCATTTTGTTTGTAACTCCTCGAAATATTCGTCTAAGACCCCGTAGAGTATATTTATTCTTGATCGTCATGACATTTTAAGTCGATCTAACCATGTCCGTCCGTCTGTCCGTCCGTCCGTCCGTTCGTCCGTATGTCTGTCGAAAGCACGCTAACTTTCGAAGGAGTAAAGCTAGTCGCTTGAAATTTTGCACAAATACTTCTTATTAGTGTAGGTCGGTCGGGATTGTAAATGGCTCAAATCGGTCCATGTTTAGATCTAGCTGCCATATAAACCGATATTGGGTCTTGACTTCTTGAGCCGCTAGAGGGCACAATTCTTTTCCGATTTGACTGAAATTTTGCATGAGATGTTTTATTACGACTTCCAACAACTGTGCTGAGTATGGTTCAAATCGGTGCATAACATGATATAGCTGCCATATAAACCGATCTGGGGTCTTGACTTCTTGAGCCGCTAGAGGACACAATTATTATCCGATTTGGCTGAAATTTTGCATGAGGTGTTTTTTTATGACTTTCAACAACTGTGCTAAGAATAGTTCAAATCGGTCCATAACCTGATATAGTTGCCATATAAAACGATGTGGGTCTTGACTTCTAGAGTCACTAGTGGACGCACTTATTGTCCGATTTGGCTGAAATTTTGTACAACGGCTTCTCTCATGACCTTCAACATACGTGTCCAATATGGCCTGAATCGATCTATAGCTTGATACAGCTCCCATATAAGCCGATCTCTCGATTTTACTTCTTGAGCCCCTACAAGGCATAATTCTTATCGGAATGATCTGAAATATTACACAATGACTTCTACAATGTTCAGCGTTGATTTATGGTCCAAATCGGACTATAACTTGATATAGCTCCAATAGCACAACAGTTCTTATTCAATATTCTTTTTTTGCCTTAAAAGAGATACTGCGCATAGAACTCGACAAATGCGATCCATGGTGGAGGGTGTATAAGATTCGGCCCGGCCGAACTTAGCACGCTCTTACTTGTTATATATAAGATAGGGTCGGAAATGGATATTTCGATGTGTTGCAAACGGAATGACAAAATGAATATACCGCCATCCTTCGGTGGTGGGTATAAAAAGTGCAAAGCTAGCCGAATCGATTTGCATGTCAGCGATTCTGGGAATCTCCACAGGTAACAACATGATGCCGAAAGAGGTTGTTAAACACATATTGGTCGGAGACTGACTGAGTTATGAATCATTTGGACTATTAAAAGCTTTGGCTCATAACAATCGACAGGCTTCGATAACACTGTACAACAGCTAATCTTGGGGGAGAAAATTCAATGTCAGGGTGATGGCATTAGGTTAGAAGAACAAAATGCCAAAAAGTTAAGAGTTCTCAGGCCAACTTTAGGGCAATTTGAAAAGGGTCTAAACAGGAGTCTAAAACCTTTTGGAATTTTTCTTCTACTGACGTAATTACATCCCCTTAAATTGGAATTTTTCATACCCTAGTGCTGAACCTAAAATTGTTCCACAGTGATAGCTACAGACGGACGTATGGGCACAGCTATCACCTATCGATATTGCGAGAGCCTAGAAAACAGTGACGAGGCTAGTCTACATCCACCCTTTGGTGGTGATTGTAATACCAATTTGAATCGTCCTTACAATATTTTTAAAATTATTTAGCTATTAAAAGAAATTCTTTTCAAAAATTGATAATAAAATATTTACATCCTTCATTGGCATTTGCTTAAAACTAAAAATTCAACATTTGAACTGGACTAAAATGCTTCCTAATCAAATTTATATTTCGATTTAAATCTTTGCTTGAATTCCATTTCTAGTGAACATTCTTTCGTTTCAAATGTTATTGGGGAAACCATTTATTGCACTTACACCCAGGGCATTAAGTTTCAATGGCCGAGATTATATCTAAATCCTCACACCCACGAGTGCATACATGAATGCATGCATATCCTTGCACCAAGGAGCTAGGTCAGATTTAAATAAAGTAAATAAATGGCCACAAACGTGCCTACCATGTTGATTCAGTATCAGACAATAAATTAAAAATAAATCTTCCAAAGAGTCCTAGAAAGATTGTAAGCCATTGCTATTTATTGTGCATGGCATTTGAGGAAGGAATTAAATCATTAGGCTGCATGGCCATGCAACACAATATTTATTTGTAAATATTATGAATCCAAATAATCCTACGTGCAATAAATACAGTCGTATCAGTTGGGATTATAGTTTTATTGTAAAAGAATCACCATCAGAATTGCTAATATATGAGCTTAAGGGCATTTTCACCTTTATAATTAAAGGTAGGTTCAGATTGGTCGAATATTGGAGCCAACTTGTTTTTATCATTTTTGCCCAAAATATTTCAAATTTGTACATTCTTGATTGGGAGGCCACCGTAGCGCAGAGGTATGCATGTCCACCTATGACGCTGAACGCCTGGGTTCCAATCCTGGCGAGACCATTAGAGACCAAACCAGCGGTGATTTTCCCCTCCTTATGCTGGCAACATTTGTGAGGTACTATGCCATGTAAAACTTCTCGCCAAAGGAGGTGTCGCACTGCCGCACGCCGTTCGGACTCGGCTATAAAAAGAAGGCCCCTTATCATTGAGCTTAAACTTGAATCGGACTTCACTCATTGATATGTAAGAAGTTTGCCCCTGTTCCTTAGTGGAATGTTCATGGGCAAAATTAGCAGAAGGCAAGGGTGGTGTATATACCCAAGCCCGGCAAGGCAAGTTATGCGACACCAAAGGCCTACAGACCCATAAGCCTTACGTCCGTTCTACTCAAAACCATGGAACGTATTGTGGACACCATGATAAGAGTAGCACATCCAGCGAACTGCTAAAATACAAACAGCATGCCTATGTCAAGGGAAGGTCGGTGAAGAATGCCCAGCATGATGTTGTGCAAAAAATAGAAGAATCCTTCGATGACAAAACGTATACACTGGCGGTATACATTGACATCGAGGGGGCTTTTTAACAATGTGCGGACCGACACACTGATTCAATCCTTTGACCAGTACTGTAGTGGACTCGGTCCTTAGAGTCTGAGTAAACCATATGCTAAGGAACAGGTGGATAAATTGTGTATCCCATGACATAAGGGAAAAGTGGCACAGGGGACGTCACAGGGGATCATTTTATCGCCACTCCTATGGGTGACCAACTTTAATGACCTATTACGGATGCTGGCTGAGGAGGGATTTGAAGCCGTCTGCTACGCAGACGATGTTGTAATACTTCTAAGGGGTAAGGATCCGAACGAGCTATGCAGAAGGGCCGAAAGGGTCATGCATATGGCATATGACTGGGCTAGACCGAGAGGACTCAATGTTAACCCAGAGAAGACTGAAAAATGCCAGTTCACGAGGTGCGCCAATTTAACGCACCACGTTTCCTCAATAAGGCGATTTCGATATCTGACAAGGTCAAATACTTAGGTGTGATCGTGGACAGGAAACTGTATTGGAAGTGTCACATTCAAGAGGGTACTGAAAAAGGCTCACAGATGTTCGGCACTATGTAGACGGGATGTAGGCTCAAAGTAGGGCCTGAATCCGAGGATAGTCCACTGGCTCTACAGGAGCGTGATTTGACCAATGCTTACTTACGCCTCAGTAGTGTGGTGGGATGACTTCCAAGAACTGTGCTAAATGTGGTTGAAATCAGTCCATAACCTGATATAGCTGCCATATAAACCGTTCTGGGGCTTTGACTTCTTGAGCCACTAGAGGTCGCAATTCCCATCCAATCTGGCTGAAATTTTGCACGAGGTGTTTTGTTATGACTTTCAACAACTACGCTAAGAATAGTTCAAATCGGTCTATAACCTGATACAGCTGCCATATAAACCGCTCTGGGGTCTTGACTTCTTGAGCCTCTACAGGGAGAAATTCTTATCCGATTTGGCTGAAATTTTGTACGACGGATTCTCTCATGACCATCAAAATACGTTTTTTTTTGTTATGGTCTGAATCGGTCTACAGCCTGATACAGCTTCAATATAAATCGATCTCTCTATTTTACTTCTTGGGCCCCCAAAGGGCGCAATTCTTATTCGAATTGGCTGACATTTTACACAGGTCTCCAACAAATAATTTAATTGTGGCCAAACCGGAGCATATCTTGATATCGCTCTAATAGCAGAGCAAATCTTTTCTTATATCCTGTTTTGTCTAAGAAGAGATGCCGGGAAAAGAACTCGACAAATACGATCCATGGTGGAGGGTATGTGAGATTCGGCCCGGCCGAACTTAGCACGCTTTTACTTGTTTCTACTGTGCGGGTTTATCTTGTGGCAATTATACATTACTACGATATCAGACACGAGGATAAAATAAGTCATCCGTAATTAATGCCAGAAACATATGAATGCCGAAGCCTAATAAACATAGCATTTGTTTTTTGAAAGTAAATCATTTTATAGTATTTCCTTTTAAATTTCCACTTCAAAGGACATGGCTTCCTGTATTTGGATTTTCAACTTCGTTATAAATCAATTTATTTTTGGCTAGCTGCTGACCCCGTATACAAAATGACAAAGAGACTGCAGAAGCTCTTTCTGCCCACTTCTGTTTATGTGTGATAAAGTGTTTTGTAAATCCGGCACGTGTTGGGTAAACCTATATTTAAGCCTTAAAGGCTGTGCGTTCTTTAAGCCAAACCAACAAAGCGTGTAAATACTAAATGCCAAATGGGCTCATGAAAAATAGCTGTAAACTAGTCACCGTAAGCCAAGGAGCCATAGAGGCATGGTGTTGGAGGCGTTTGTCTGTTTTGTATTGAAATTGTCCCGGCCAACGATTTGTCTTCATTAAAGAACTTTAAAAACATTTTTTTAATTTTCCAACCGAGGTCATGACCATTTATGTGATGATGTTTTAAATCACCTGTCCATACTGCCGTAAAGACAAATCTCACAAATTTTGTACACACAGAGAACGCCTCAAATATAAGTTAATACTTTAAGGTACTGAGAAATTTATTCTAATGAAAATTAAGTACAACTTAACTAAGCTTTAAAGTTAGAAACGGGCTAAGTAACCTAGAAACAGACATCATTTAAGTTGTTGTATTGAAAATGCAAAAAGGAATTTGCTTATGCTATAAATTTATTTTCGGCCGGGCCGAATCTTATTGAGTTGCCCAAAAAGTAATTGCGGATTTTTTAAAAGAAAGTAGATGCATTTTTAATAAAACTTAGAATGAACTTTAATCAAATATACTTTTTTTACAATTTTTTTCTAAAGCAAGCTAAAAGTTACAGCTGATAACTGACAGAAGAAAGAATGCAATTACAGAGTCACAAGCTGTGAAAAAATTTGTCAACGCCGACTATATGAAAAATCCGCAATTACTTTTTGGGCAACCATATATACCCTCCACCATGGATCGCATTTGTCGAGATAGGTTTATATGGGAGCTATATCAAGCTATTGATCGATTGAGAGCATATTAGACACGTATGTTGAAGGTCATGAGAGGAACCGTTGTACAAAATTTCTGCCAAATCAGATGAGAATTGCGCCCTCTAGAGGCTCAAGAAGTCAAGATCCCAGATCGGTTTATATGGCAGATATATCAGGTTATGGACCGATTTGAATCGTACTTAGCACAGTTGTTGGAAGTCATGGTGATACACGTCGTACAAAATTTCATTCCTATCAGATAAGAATTGCGCCCTCTAGAGGCCCAAGAAGTCTAGTTCCCAGATCGGTTTATATGGCAGCTAAATCAGGTTATTGACCGATTTCAACCAAACTTAGCACAGTTGTTTGAAGTCATAATAAAACACCTCACACAAAAGATCAGCCAAATAGGATAAGAATTGCGCCCTCCAGCGGCTCAAGATTCCAAGATCCAAAATCGGTTTATATGACAGCTATACCAGATTATGAACCGAATTAAATACAGTTGTTGGAAGTCATATCAAAACACCTCATGTAAAATTTTAGTCAAATCGGACAAGAATTGTGCCCTCTAGAGGCTCTAGAAGTCAGGACCCATGATCAGTTTATATGGCAGCTATATCAGGTTATATACCGATTTGAACCATACTTGGCACAGTTGTTGGAAGTCACAGCAAAACACGTTTCATTTCATTTCAATGGGATAAGTACTGCGCGCTCTAGAGGCTCAAGAAGTGAAGACCCAAGATCGGTTTATATGGCAGCTATATAAAAAAACACGGACCGATTTGGTCCATTTACAATCCCAACCGACCTAAGGTATTTTTGCAAAATTTCATGGATAACAAAGCAGAGACTGTGTCTCTAGGTGAACACCCATTTTAAGCAGGCCCCGATTGACAGACCGGCGACTGGACTGATACAAATACCAAGAACAAACACAAATAAGACCTTCGATGTTTAAATCAACACATTGACAACCTCGGTTGCTATTCGCTTCGCTCTGAGTCGTAAGGTTTTGTGTTCGCTCTAGAAGAAGCGAAGAAGGTTGAAGAGAAGGTTGGATACTCACCACCTTGGGTATATATGTAAACCAACTTTTGTCATAATCCGGTGAAAATGCATAATTTATGCCCCAATAGCAGCTTTATAGAAATATGGTCCGATATGGACCAAATTCGGCACGGATATTGAGAGGTCTAATAAGTACAAGTCATTATTCAATTTTGTAGAACAAACTATTTTCCTTTTTTGGTAGCCATATCCAAATATAGACCGATCTAAACCATATACGACGCGGATGTGTCAAATTTCACCGAAATCGGATTATAAATGCGCTTTTTATGGACCCAAAACCTTAAATCGAGAGATCGGTCTACATGACAGCTATATTCAAATCTGGACTGATCTGGACCAAATTGCAAAAAGCTGCTGAAGAGCCTAACACAACTCACTGTCCCAAATTTCGACGCCATCGGACAACAAATGTGCCTTTTATGGGCCCCAAGAACTTCAATCGAGACATCGGACTAAATGACAGCTATATCCAAATCTGAACCGATCTGTGCCAAATTGAAGAAGGATATCCAGCAGCCCAACAGAACTCACTGTTCCAAAATTTTGGCTAAATTGGACAATAAATGCGCCTTTTATGGGTCCAAGACCTTAAATCGAAAGATCGGTCTATATGGCAGCTCTATCGAAATCTGAACCGATCTAAGCCAAATTAAAGAAGGTTGTCGACGAGCCTAACACAACTCACTGTCCCAAATTTCAGCGAAATCGGACAGTAAATGTGCCTTTTATGGGTCCAAAATTTAAATCGAGAGATCGGTCTATATGGCAGCTATATCCAAATCTAGACCGATCTGAGCTAAATTGAAAATGGATGTCGAAGAGCCTAATACAACTCTCTATACCAAATTTCGGCGAAATCGGACAATAAATGCACCTTTTATGGCCCTAAGACCTTAAATCGAGAGATCGGTTGACATGGGGGCTATATCCAAATCTGGACCGATCTGAGCCAAATTAAGGATGGATGTCGAAGGGTCTTATACAACTCACTGTCCCAAATTATGGCTAAATCGGACAATAAAAGCTCCTTTTATTGGCCCAAGACCTTAAATCGAGAGATCGGTCTAAAAGGCAGCTATATCCAATCGGAACCGTTCAGGGCCAAATAGCAGACATATATCGAGGAGCCTAACACAACTCACTTTGCCAAATTTCAGCAATGTTGGATGTGGTTAAATCGGTGGATCGGTCTATATGGGGGCTTTATCAAGATATAGTCCGATATAGCCCATCTTCGAAGTTAACTTGCTTATGGACAAAAAAGGAATCTGTGCAAAGTTTCAGCTCAATATCTCAAATTTAGAGACTGTTGCGTGATTTAAACAGACAGACGGGCGGACATGGCTAGATCGTCTCAGATTTTTACGCTGATCAAGGATATATATACTTTAAAGGGTCGGAAATGGATATTTCGATGTGTTGCAAACGGGATGACAAAAAGGATATACCCCCGTCCTTCGGTGGTGGGTATAAAAAGAAGAGAAGGGAACAATAGATAGAGGCACAGTAGAGGTAGAAGACAAGACACCATAACACGGTACAAGGCAGCAAAAAATTACAGAAAAATGAAATCAACTCACAGGACACAAAAGTAGGGTACCAGTAGGTGCTCGAACGTCTCCAAATCCTCTTCGTTACCACATACCCTGCAGAAGTCTGCCTCTCCCAGCGTCCAGCACAGCATGCTTACTCAGCCCTTAGATAAGCGCAGTCGCTACCCTGCAACCTTCGCGCTTTCATCGTTGAGAGGAGAAAAGGTGAGGACAAATCAGCGATCCATTTCCAACCCGCTCGTCGGCCGCATATCCTGCAGAAGTCTGCCTCTCCCCGCGTCCAGCACAGCATGCTTACTCAGCCCTTAGATAAGCGCAGTCGCTTACCTGCACCTTTCGCGCTTTCGTCGTTGAGAGGAAAAAAGAGCTAATCAGCGATCCATTTCCAGCCCGATCGTCGGACGCTTTGTTCCCTGCACACCTTGATGGTCCAACTATTGTGGAGACTACAAGTATCGTTAAGTGGAAAAAATGTTGTGTTGTGGTATGTTGTGTTATCCATTCCAGTCCACTAAACTACTAAGGCATAAGTAAGTATTGGTCAAATCACGCTATTGTAGAGGCAGTGGACTATCCTTGGTTCCAAGCCCCATTGCAAACCTACGGACCGACTACATAGTGCCCAAGATTTATGAGCCTTCTCGGTATGCTCCTGAATGTGACTCTTCCAATTTAATTTACTGTCCAAGATCATTACTAAGTTTTTGGCTTTGTCAGATATCGAAATCGTTCTTGCTTTTCCTTGTGAACAGGCAGACTTCAATATTGAGTGGTATAATAAGTACTAGTCATTGTTTAATTTTGCAGAACAATATATTGGTCTAATTTTTAGCCATATCCAAATATAGGCCGATCTGAACCATATACGAAACGGATGTCGACAAGCCTAACATAAGCCACTGTGTCAAATTTCACTTCTTTTCTACTGGTTGAGCAAAAGCTTTTGTTTTGCCATAAAAACCCAATTTTCTCTTTTCAATAACCATTATAATTTTAATTTATTGTCTTTTTGCGATTTTTGTCCTCTTTAATTTCAATGTTCACTTTGATGGATTTAAGCCACAGAATATTATAAACTTCCAATATGGTTTTTTCTATTAAAATACTCCCTTTTTGGTTGGTTTTTCAAAGCACCATAATATACAGATGCAAATCTTTTGTTTGAGTACAATTGAAAACAATTGAATTTTATTTTATGCACTTGAGCATGAAATCAAAATATGCGGAAAAATATTTTTATAATATTTTTGTATATCTCCCCCACTCTGTCATTGTGCCTGATATCATGCCGACATCCTCAATTTGTTGTATCCGCATCCCGGACACCCCAAAAAATAAAAATAGAAAACAATGCACAAAAACAGCTCTGGCAAATTGCAGACAAATAAATATACACATGAAATATATATCACAAAGGTTTTATGCCTCAAACATTCTTTGAGATGGGTAAGCGAGCTCAGAACAATGGAAACCTTTAAACCAATGGGGAGGAGTGAATGGATGAAAATAGACATACATATAGCATTCTGTATGGCACAAGTTGATGTACTGTTTGCACATGGTAGGCTTGGTGATTTTTCAATCGAATTTTTGTTGAAACACAAAAAAGCCTGCAATGACAATTGTTTGACAATTTAATGATGGCAGGCATCCAAAGGGTGATTATTTAAGAACTATAGGAAAGTTCTTAAAAAAAAAACACAAAAAAATTCAGAAAAATCCAAAGGCTGCCGCCTCAGTGTACAACACTGCTACAACAACAACAACATTTCGCCCGATATCTCAGGAATAAATGCTTCAATTTTGTCTTACAATACGTCAATTGAAGCGGGATTGTCTGCTTAGACATGAGCTTTAGCATAGCCCCATAAAAAATAGTCTAAAAATAAAAAAAATTATTATCCGATTTTGCTGAAATTTTACACAGTGACTAGTGTTAGGCTTTTCGACACCCTTGTCGTATATGGTTCAGATCGATTTACTTTTAGATATAGCTATTAAAATGACCAATATTTTGTTATACACAATTGAACAATGATTTCATCAAGTATTGGTACCAAATCGGACCCTATTTCGATTGGGGGCATAAATTATGCATTTTTTACCAGATTATGACGAAAAGTGGTTTACATATATACCCGAGTTGGTGGGTATCCAAAGTTCGGCCCGGCCGAACTAAATGTCTTTTACTTGTTCTGGATGCATTGGTAGCTCTTGCAATGCCTATGGCTGGTCTTCACTCCAAAATCGATAATTCTTCGTATTATACCCTCCACCATAAAATGGGGGGTATACTAATTTCGTCATTCTGTTTGTAACTACTCGAAATATTCGTCTGAGACCCCATAAAGTATATATATTCTTTATCGTCGCGACATTTTATGTCGATCTAGCCATGTCCGTCCGTCTGTCAGTCCGTCCGTCTGTCTGTCGAAAGCACGCTAACTTCCGAAGGAGTAAAGCTAGCAACTTGAAATTTTGCACAAATACTTCTTATTAGTGTAGGTCGGTTGGTATTGTAAATGGGCCATATCGGTCCATGTTTTGATATAGCTGCCATATAAACCGATCTTGGGTCTTGACTTCTTGAGCCTCTAGAGTGCGCAATTCTTATCCGATTGGAATGAAATTTTGCACGACGTGTTTTGTTATGATGTCCACCAACTGTGCCAAGTATGATTAAAATCGGTGTATAACCTGATATAGCTGGCATATAAACCGATCTTGGGTCTTGACTTCTTGAGCCTCTATAGTGCGCAATTCTTATCCGATTGGAATGAAATTTTGCACGACATGTTTTGTTATGATATCCAACAACTGTGCCAAGTATGGTTCAAATCGGTCCATAACCTGATATAGCTGCCATATAAACCGATCTTGGATCTTGACTTCTTGAGCCTCTAGAGTGCGCAATTCTTATCCGATTGGAATGAAATTTTGCACGACGTGTTTTGTTATGATATCCAACAACTATGCCAAGTATGGTTTAAATCGGTCCATAACCTGATATAGCTGTCATATAAACCGATCTTGGGTCTTGACTTCTTGAGCCTCTAGAGTGCGCAATTCTTATTCGATTGGAATGAAATTTTGCACGACATGTTTTGTTATGATATCCAACAACTGTGCCAAGTATGGTTCAAATCGGTCCATAACCTGATATAGCTGTCATATAAACCGATCTTGGGTCTTGACTTCTTGAGCCTCTAGAGTGCGCAATTCTTATCCGATTGGAATGAAATTTTGCACGACGTGTTTTGTTATGATATCCAACAACTGATTATGATCTGAATCGGTCTATAGTCCGATACTGCTCCCATATAAATCGATCTCTAGTTTACTTCTTGAGCCCCCAAAGGGCGCAATTCTTATTCGAATTGGCTGACATTTTACACAGTTCTCCAACATGTAATTTAATTGTGGTCCAAGCTGGACCATATCTTGATATCGCTCTAATAGCAGAGCAAATCTTTTCTTATATCCTTTTTTGCCTAAGAAGAGATGCTGGGAAAAAAATCTCGACAAATGCGATCCATGGTGGAGGGTATGTAAGATTCGGCCCGGCCGAACTTAGCACGCTTTTACTTGTTTACGTACCCATTGTCTGGGGGCTCAAGAATTTAAATAGGGGCATCGGTTTATATGGGAGCTATCTCAGGTTATAGACCGATTTAGACCGTACTTAATACAGTTGTTGGAAGTCATAACAGAACACTACGTGTAAAATTTCACCCAGATTGGATAAAAATTGCGGCTTCCAGGGGCTCAAGACGTCACATCAAGAGATCGGTTTATATGGGAGCTATATCAGGTTATACAAAGTTTCAGTCAAATCGGATTAAAATTGTGGCTTCCAGGAGCCCAAGAAGTAAAATCTGGAGATTGGTTTGAATCTGAACCGATATTTCTTATTTGCAATCCCCAACGAACTACATCGATGTTAAGTATCTGTGCAAAATTTCAAGCGGCTAGCTTTACACGTTCGACCTCTATCGTGATTTCAACAGACGGACGGACATGGCTAGATCGATTCAGAATGACAGGACGATGAAGAATAAATTTACTCTATGGGGTCTTAGATGAATATTTCGAGGTGTTACAAACGGAATGACTAGATTAATATACGCCTATCCTATGGTGGTGTGTGAAAAAATCACCCTTGAGTTATTAACTTTGTTTTCGAGAAGGACCACAACTTCTCTGGTCATCGTTATATTAGTTTCGGCCTTGAAGAAAATACTGCAGAAGTTTTCCCTCTGCTAAAGAGAAGAAAGGCGGATTGGGATAAATTTTGAAACACAATCTGCATACCTATCCCTTCTAGACCAGTGAAAGAAGCAGAAACTGCGGATTACATAGACATAACAGTCAAGCGGCATATCCTAGAGCAAAGCCAAATGGCAAACAGCTACCGCCATGGTGGATCCCAGACCTGGTTGGTCTAAGGTAGGACCAATCAAAATCCACAAGGGCACCACACGATTGCGACGTCTACAGGGCTGAGCAAAGAAAATATAAGCGCGACCTGAGAATGGCTCAGAACAAATCCTGGGTGGACTTCTGCAGCTTCGTGGAGGATATATATGAGGCCTCTAGGCTAAGGTAGATCGAATTCTCGAAAACTATTATGGTAGGATGTAATCCAAGGTCAAAGATTGTATGGACAATGTCTTGTAAAGAAACTTTAGAATTTCTAGCTGACACGCCCAAAAAACTCTCCAACGAACAAAGTGGCGCCAGTCGGAGGTTGTTGGGGAAATTGTGTCGGAGTCGAAAATCATTTGGCCGATAAAAAGTTTTGACTCCTTGAAATCGACAGGCCCTGATGATGTAACACCGGTTGAATTACAAGTTGTGTCCGATAGACTGGCTCCTTGGCCTAGTGTGATATACTCTGCATGTAGCTGTGGGATGGAGAGACACAAGGGTAATTTTCATTCCGAAAGCAGGAAAACCTTACTACACACACGTCTGCATACTTTGAAAGCTGTAAATTGTTCAGAAATACCTGTTATTGATGTAGATCGGTTGGCATTGAATATGGTCCAGATCTTATCAGAAGAGTAGATATACTATTCCGCCGGCCGAACTTTTAGTTCTTCAATGTAAATTTCTATTCAATTCAATAGCGTACGGTTTATATATGATTATGAGAGATTACTTGTCTTGTTGTTTAAGAAGACACTTCTCAAAGTTTCCACTGCTTAAAAAAAATTGTTGACTTATATTAGGTCTGTTCGCGTACTTATCCAGTAAAAACAAGTAAGAGCGTGCCGGACCGGTCGGCCAGGCCGAATCTTATATACCCTCCACCATGGATCGCATTTGTCGAGTTCTTTGCGCGGTATCTCATTTTATGCAAACGAAGAATAATGGAAAAGAATTGTTATGCTATTGACGATATATCAAGTTATAGTCCGATTCGGACCATAAGTAAATGGAATGTTAAAGGCCATAGTAGAAGTCATTGGGTAATATTTCAGTCCATTCGGATAAGAATTGCGCCTTGTGGGGCAATATTCAGGAAATCGGTTTATATGGGAACTGTATCATACTTTATATCAATTAGGACATATTGGACACGTAAAAAGTCAAGACCCAAGATAGGTTTATATGGCAGCAATATCAGGCTATAGACCCATTTAAACCAATCAATACCATATTTGGCCCACTTACAATCCCAACCGACTATACTGACAAGAAGTATTTGTGCAAAATTTTAAGCGACTAGCTTTACTCTTTCGAAAGTTGGCGTGCTTTCGACAGACGGACGGACATGGCTAGATCGATTTAAAATGTCATGATGATCAAGAATATTAGTATACCCCCGATCCAATGGTGGAGGGTATAAATAGGAGGAGAGTAAGCCTCTACTCTCTTTTGCTATTTTTATACCCTTAAGTGCATTTAGGTAGACCCATTGATAAGAACACCGATCGACTCAGAATCACTTTCCGATTCGATCTAGCTACGCATGTCTGTCTGCCTGTCCATGTTTATGTGTGTATAAAGTATAAGTCACAATTTTCATTCCGTCATCTTCGAATTTGGCACAGGCATTTTTATACCCACCACCATAACACCGTTTGTAACACCTCAAAATATTGATCTAGGATTCCATTAAGTATATATATTTTTGATCGTCTCGACATTCTGAGTCGAACTAGCCATGTCCGTCCGTCTGTCTGTCAAAAGCACACTATCTTTCGAAGGAATAAAGCTAGGCGCTTGAACTTTTGCACAAATACTTCTTATTAATGTAGGTCGGTGGGGATTGTAAATGGGTCAAATCGGTCCATGTTTTGATATAGATGCCATATAAACCAACCTTGGATCTTGACTTTTTAAGCCTCTGAAAGGTGCAATTTGCATGAAGTTTTTCATTATGATTTACAATAACTGTGCTAAGTATGGTTGAAATCGGACCATAACCTGATATAGCTGCCATATAAACCGATCTTGGATCTTGACTTCTTGAGCCACTAGAGATCGCAATTCTTATCCGAATCGGTTGAAATTTTACACCAGGTGTTTTGTAATGATTTTCAATAACCCTATTAAGTTTGGTTTAAAACGGTCCATAACCTGATATTGCTGCCATATAAACCGATCTCGGATCTTGACTTTTTGAGCCACTAGAGGGCGCAATTCTTATCCGATTCGGCTGCCATATAAACCGATCTCGGATTTTGACTTTTTGAGCCACTAGAGGGCATAATTATTATCCGATTCGACTGAAGTTTTGTACAACGGCTTCTCCCAAGACTTTCAACATACGTGTCAAATATGGTTTGAATTGGTCTATAGCCTGATACAGCTTCCCTCTAGACCTATCTCCCTGTTTAATTTCTTGAGCCCTTAAAGGGTTCAATTTTTATTCGATTTGGCTGAATTTTTAAACAATGACTTCTACTATCGTCTCCAATATTAAATTCCATTATGGTCGGAATCGGACCATAACTGAATATAGCTCCAATAGCATTTTTCGTTTATCCTTTGTTTATCTAAAAAGAGATACCGGGAAAAGAACTCGATAAATGCTATCCACGGAGGAGGGTATATAAGATTCGGTCCGGCCGAACTTAGCACGCTTTTGCTTTTTTTTTGCCCAGAGATTCATCTCTATTGAAATTTTAAAAATCGGTTCAGATTTGGATATAGCACCTATACATGTGTTTATCCAATTTGGACCTGTAATCATGTGTTCATTTGCTAACCCATTCGCTCGAAATTTTATAGTTACTATTTTTTTAGGTCTCATGACATTATTAGATATAGAAATTGTTTTAGATATAGCTGCTATAGATACATAAAGGGTGATTTTTTTGAGGTTAGGATTTTCATGCATTAGTATTTGACAGATCACGTGGGATTTCAGACATGGTGTCAAAGAGAAAGATGCTCAGTATGCTTCGACATTTCATCATGAATAGACTTACTAACGAGCAACGCTTGCAAATCATTGAATTTTATTACCAAAATCAGTGTTCGGTTCGAAATGTGTTCATTCACCGTAACGTTGCGTCCAACAGCATCTTTGAAAAAATACGGTCCAATGATTCCACCAGCGTACAAACCACACCAAACAGTGCATTTTTCGGGATGCATGGGCAGTTCTTGAACGGCTTCTGGTTGCTCTTCACTCCAAATGCGTCAATTTTGCTTATTTACGTAGCCATTCAACCAGAAATGAGCCTCATCGCTGAACAAAATTTGTCGATAAAAAAGCGGATTTTCTGCCAACTTTTCTAGGGCCCATTCACTGAAAATGATTTGCAAGCGTTGCTCGTTAGTAAGTCTATTCATGATGAAATGTCAAAGCATACTGAGCATCTTTCTCTGAAATTCCACGTGATCTGTCAAATACTAATGCATGAAAATCCTAACCTCAAAAAAATCACCCTTTACTATGGTCTCCAATATTAAATTCCATTATGGTCGGAATGGGAGAGATACCGGGAAAAGAACTCGATAAATGCGATCCATGGAGGAGGGTATATAAGATTCGGTCCGGCCGAACTTAGCACGCTTTTATTTGTTTTTTTTTTTGACTAGGGACGAATCCTTTTGAAATTTTAATAAATCGGTTCAGGTTTAAATATAGCACCTATACATTTGAACTTGTAATAATGTGTTCAATTGTTAACCCATTCGCTCAAAATTTTATAGTAAGAATTTTTTTAGAACTCACGACATTACTGATGAATGTCGTAGAAATCGTTTTAGATATAGATATAGCTGCTATAGATACATATTTCGCCTGATTTTCGCTTCTAGAGCCACTGCAAGTACATTTTTTCACCAATCTTGCCAAAATTTTGTACAACGATTTTCTCGACGACTACCACGATATCTGAACAGTTTGTTCGAAATCGGTTAAGATTTAGATAAAGCTCCCATATACATATATTCGTCCGATCTTGAGTAATTTGCAATAACGTGGTCATTTGTCAAACGATTTTTACGAAAATTGCCATATATAATAGCCATATAAAATCGGTTCAGATTTCTATTTAGCATGCCTAGGGTTCCGAATCCTGGCGAGACCATAAAAAAAATTTCAGTGGTGTTTTTCCCCTCCTAATGGCAACATTTGTGATGGATGTAGTTTGCCATGTAAAAACTTCTCTCCAAAGAGCAAACGCACTGCGGCACGCCCTTCGGACTCGGCTATAAAAAGGAAGCCCCCAATCATTGAGCTTAAACTTGAATCGGACAGCACTCATTGACGTGTGAGAAGTTTTCCCCTGTTCTTTAGTGGAAAGTTCATGGGCAAAATTTGCAATTTGCAATACATAAATACATCTACCTTTTTGTTCTGGAGGCCACCGTAACGCAGAGGTAAGCATGTCTGTCTATGACGCTGAACTCCTGGGTTCGAATTCTGGCAAGACTATCAGAAAAAAATTTTCAACGGTGGTTTTCCCCTCCCAATGCTGGCAACATTTGTGAGGTACTATGCCATGTAAAACTTCTCTCCAAAGAGGTGTCGCAATGCGGCACACCGTTCGGATTCGGCTATAAATAGGAGGCCACTTATCATTGAGCTTAAACTTGAATCGGACTGCACTCATTGATATGTGAGAAGTGTGCCCCTGTTCCTTAGTGGAATGTTCATGGGCAAAATTTGCAATTTATTCTTAAAGAGCCCTAATCACTGCAATTTTAAACTCGTTTTCTCGAACTTTGAGACTGATTGTTTTACCCATCTGGATACGTCCACCCATCTGAATACGTCCACCCATTTGAATACGTCCATTTAAACTTTCCTAGCTTGTTTTGAACCATCAAGCTGGTTTTCGTAAAACCGCTGTTCGATGCTTCAAAATTCTTCTGGGGAAAAGATTTGCAGTAAATATTCGCATGCCCTCAATTACCAAACTCTCAAAATTTGGCTCGCTCTTACGTACTCTCCCGCCCACAACAATTTCCAGTAACAATTTGTGCAAAATTTGCACAAATTTTTGAGCACGTAAGCACACCACACTAACTTTCAGCTTAAATCAAGTTCAAACTAATGCCATGGGAGATTTGATGATAAACGGTGTGACAATGTTCTAAGAATTTTGTCTGCATTTTTGGTTTAAAAGATTTCAAAACATTCTATCTGTAAAAATGAAATGTTTGTTTTCATCCCCTAAACTTAAACCGTCCATATTTTATTAAATTTAAAACAAATTTTTTCTTCGAAAAATTCCTGAAGACATATTGCATGACCAAATTCTTCATCCTTGTCAACAGATTTATAAACTGACCACACTTTTCCAGTGTCATTTGGGGGAATGACATGCTGAAATTGTTTTGGACATACAACACACCAGTGCTGTTGGCTGAATCCTTAAGGAGGGGAAACATTCACATGCTCGTAGTGTTGAATATTTGTCAAATAGTATTTGAGGAATATTTGGAAATTCCCTTGCAGCTATAGCATCAGCTGGCAATGCATTTCGTACAAGTAAGGAAAGGCAAAAGTTGGGCGGAGCCGACCTATTGATACTCTACACCTGTCTTATAAGTGGTCATTGGGAGCTGTATTTTTTCAGATCCGAATTTATTGGACTTCGATGGATGTTTTCAGGTGGGTTATTAAAAAGTCCCTATCAAATTTCAAGCAAATGTGTTCAAAATTGTAATAGCTACTGCTTTATAGGAAAATCTGAACCGTTTTGGATAAAATTTAACAAAAATGTGTTTTGTCAGACATGGATAGGCAGACGGACGGACATAGCCAAACCGAATCAGAAAATGATTCTAAGTCCATTGGTATTCCTATCAATGGGTCTAACTCACCTCCTTCTGGGTATTACAAACAACTGCACTAAGTTATAATACCCTGTACCACAGTAGCGGTGTAGAGTATAAAAACATTGTTCGGGGATCTAAAAGTATGCAATATTTGACAAACAATTGTTTTGGTGAATGGCATGAATTTGTCAAAAATGTTCGAGCTTGCCTCTTATATGAACAACAATATGTCATTGTAACTTAAGTTGTCCATTGAGTGAAATGGGAAATGTCGATGTGTAGTAACACATTTGAAAATGTATTAGGTTTTGCCTACTCGATTGAAAGAATTTAATTTAGTAATGTACAAAGTGCATTGATATGTTGCCAATTTACACAACACAATTTGTGGTTTGGGGGAAATTTTTATTAAAATATTATTACAATACAAGTAAAAACGTGCTAAATTGGGCCGGGCCGAATCTTATATACCCTCTACCATGGATAGCGTTCTTTTCCCGGCATCTCTTCTTAGGCAAAAAAGGATAAAAGAAAAGATTTGCTCTGCTATAAGAGCGATATCAAGATATGATAATCAGATAAGAATGGCGCCCTCTAGAGACTCAAGAAGTTAAGACCCAAGATCGGTTTATATGGCAGCTACATCAGGTTATGGACCGATTTGAATCTAACTTAGCACAGTTGTTGGAAATCATAGCGAAACATGTTGCATAAAATTTCATTCCAATCAGATAAGAATAGCACCCTCTAGAGACTCAAGAAGTCAAGACCCAAGATCGGTTTATATGACAGCTATATCAGGTTATGAACCGATTTGAACCTAACTTCGCACAGTTGTTGGAAGTCATAGCAAAACACGTCGTGCAAAATTTCATTCCAATGAGATAAGAATTGCGTCCTCTAGAGGCTCAAGAAGTCAAGACCCAAGATCGGTTTATATGGCAGCTATATCAGGTTATTAACTGATTTGAACCATACTTAGCACAGTTGTTGTAAGTCATAGCGACATACGTCGTGCAAAATTTCATTCGAACCAGATAAGAATTGCGCCCTCTAGAGGCTCATGAAATCAAGACCCCAGATCGATTTATATGGCAGCTATATCAGGTTATGAACCGATTAGAACCTAACTTAGCACAGTTGTTGGAAGTCATGGCGACACACGTCGAGCGAAATTTCATTCGAATCAGATAAGAATTGCGCCCTCTAGAGGCTCATGAAATCAAGACCCCAGATCGATTTATATGGCAGCTATATCAGGTTATGGACGGATTTGAATTATACTTAGCACAGTTGTTGGAAGTCATGACGACTCACGTCGTGCAAAATTTCATTCCAATCAGATAAGAATTACGCCCTCTAGAGGCTTAAGAAGTCAAGTTCCCAGATCGGTTTATATGACAGCTATATCAGGTTATGATTTGGTACTGATTTGAAGCATACTTGGCACAGTTGTTGGATATCATAACAAAATACTTCGTGCAAAAATTCAGTCAAATTGGATAAGAATTGCGCCCTCTAGAGGCTGAAGAAGCCAAGTCCCAAGATCGGTTTATATGACAGCTGTATCAGGTTATGAACCGGTTTGAAGCATACTTGGCACAGTTGTTGGATATCATAACAAAATACTTCGTGCAAAATGTCATTCCAATCAGATAATAATTGCGCCCTCTAGAGGCCCAAGAAGTCAAGTTCACAGATCGGTTTAAATGACAGCTATATCAGGTTATGGATTGATTTGAATCTAACCTAGCACAGTTGTTGGAAATCATAGCGAAACACGTTGTACAAAATTTCATTCCAATCAGATAAGAATTGCGCCCTCTAGAGACTCAAGAAGTCAAGATCCCCGATCGGTTTATATGGCAGCTATACCAGATTATGAACCGATTTGAATCATACTCAACATAGTTGTAGGAAGTGATACCAAAACACTACATGGCAAATTTCATTCCAATCAGATAAGAATTGCGCCCTCTAGAGGCTCATGAAATCAAGACCCCAGATCGATTTATATGGCAGCTATATCAGGTTATGGACGGATTTGAATTATACTTAGCACAGTTGTTGGAAGTCATGACGACTCACGTCGTGCAAAATTTCGTTCAAATCGGATAAGAATTGCGGCCTCTAGAGGCTCAAGAAGTCAAGACCCAAGATCGGTATACATGGCAGATATATCAGCTTATGAACTGATTTGAACCACACTTGGCACAGTTTTTGGATTTCATAACAAAATACTTCGTGCAAAATTTCGTTCAAATCGGATGAGAATTGCGCCCTCTAGAGGCTCAAGAAGTCAAGTTCCCAGATCGGTTTATATGACAGCTATATCATGTTATTGACCGATTTGAGCCATACTTGGCACAGTTGTTGGAAGTCATGACAACTCACGTCGTGCAAAATTTCGTTCAAATCGGATAAGAATTGCGCCATCTAGAGGCTCAAGAAGTCAAGACCCAAGATCGGTTTATATGGCAGCTATACCTGATTATGAACCGATTTGATTTATAACTCAACACAGTCGTATAAAGTGATACCAAAACACTACGTGCAACATTTAATTCCAATCGGATAAGAATTGCGCCCTCTAGAGGTTTAAGAAGTCAAGATCCAGGATCGATTTATATGGCAGCTATATCAAAACATGGACCGATATGACCCATTTACAATCCCAACTGACTTACACCTATAAGAAGTATTTGTGCAAAATTTCAAGCGGCTAGCTTTATTCCTTCGAAAGTTTGCGTGCTTTCTACAGACAGACAGAAGGACGGACAGACAGACGGACGGACATGGCAAGATCGACATAAAATGTCATGATAATCAAGAATATATATACTTAATAGGGTCTGAGACGAATATTTCGAGGAGTTACAAACAGAATGGCGATATTAGTATACCCCCATCCTATGGTGGAGGGTACAAAAAAGGCTATTTGTGAAAAAAATTGGTCTAAACTATTTAATTAGAACTAACCCACCAAGGGTAAACTTCTCACATATCAATGAGTGCTGCCCAATTCAAGTTTAAGCTCAACGATAAGGGGCCTCCTTTTTATAGCCGAGTCCGAACGACGTGCCGCAGTGCGAAACCTCTTTGGAGAGAAGTTTTACATGGCATAGTACCTCACAAATGTTGCCAGCATTGGGAGGGGAAAACCACCGCTGAAAATTTTTTCTGATGGTCTCACCAGGATTCGAACCCAGGTGGTCAGCGTCATAGGCGGACCTTTTGGTTCCACTGCGTGTCACAAAGCTGACAGGACCACACTGGCGCTGCATAACTTACCACAGATCGGCCAATTGCTTTGTACGTTGTCAACAAGTTTTCTTTGTCAGCACCCCAAGTGCTGCCGGCAAATGACTTGAGGACCGTGTTTCTACTTTTGACTTTATAGCAAATTGCTGTGGCATGTGAGGAGAATGTGTAAGAGCTGTCAAATGTGACACCAAGTATTTTGGGACACTTGATGGTCGGAACTGTCACTCCATCGACCATCACTTTCGGCTCCCTACGCACCTCATGAGTGTATGTAGTGAACAATGTGGCTAAAGATTTGGTGGCAGATATCGTCAAATTTCTTGCAGCGAAGGCAAGTTCGTTGAAGTAGATGTTTAACCTATTGCCGATGTCATTAAGGGGTGGGGAGCGTGATACCATGACCGTACAATTGTCCATGATAAGATCTCTATGCCGTCAGAAGGGTGTGGAATGGAGGTAATGATTAAACAGTGCCGAAGATATCACCCCGCCTTGGTGAACTCCCTGCTTCACTCTACGGTGCTTCGAGTTTGTATTCTTATATTCCACAAATGACTGGCGACCACACAAATACAATAATGCGCGACTCAATATTTTAGTCCTGCCTGGAGGGACGTTTTGGCGATGTCCTCAGAGAGTTTGGTGTCCCGTTAGGACACCAAAAGCTATACTGACCTCCTTCTTACTTCCTTTCAGTAATGGCCTCGTCTTCTCACTATCCGGATCACCCCATAGGATTTTCGCCATTCTGCGGACTGTTTCGCTGTTCTACAGTGTTACCAGCGCGTTTGTCACCCACGCCGTTAAATTGGACTGCGTCGACCCGAAAACCTGCGGGTTAACCAAATTTATCGACGGCTCTTCTCTGCCCTTCACTGCCAAATCGTCTGCCCTTTAATTTCCCCTTATTCTCTTATGGCCCGGCATCCAAACGATGCGGATTGTGACATCCTTAACGAAGGTGTTAATCTCCTTTGTACACTGCAAGACTGTTCGTGACCTTACCGTCCTGGTTGTTATTGCCTTTATGCCAATTTTACTGTCCATAAAGATGTTCACACTCGACGTCCTCGCGTTAGTACCACACCACCTCACGCATTCCGTGATCACCCGGATCTCTTCCTGCAGGACCGTTTATGATCAGGCAGTCTAAAACAGATCTCAGTCCCTGGGTTCTCAATGAACACTCCCAGGTCCACTCTGTCCTCTATCTTTGATCCATCCGTGTAACATGATCTTCTAGATGGCAGTTCTAGGGTTACGTCAGTCCAAGACTGTGCCGCCGGCAGTAGTACCTCGCAATCGACCTCAAGTGTCGTCTCAGGTATCCGATCGGAAACCTTTATCCTTCCTTCCAGGTTCCCTATCGTTGCCTCGATTATACCGCGATGGTATGAGCTGCTCCTATCCTCAATCCATTCGCCCATCGCCTTAAGTCTCATACCTGCAGTGGCTGCCTCACATTTAATCTGTATGTCAATTGGTCGGATATCTAGAATAGTCTGCAGTGCCTTTGTGAGTGTGGTCCTCATCGCTCCGCCTATGTCAAGACAACATGTTTTCTGAACTGTTGTATGGTCCTAACGTTGCATTCGGAGACCACGGATATGACGAATGGCTCTACTTCTAGCCCTGTCACTCTCGGGATGCACAACAAATTGCCGGTTGAACAACCTGGCCCATCCTTTCGCATCAGTTACGTATCAAGCGGGCCTAGACAACATTCATGCAGACACGGTAGCAGATGCGGTGAATAGCTACCGGCTGAAGTTAGTCCTTGGAGAACGACCGACTCCCATTACACCTGAAGATATTGACCTCCCCCGGTAAATCGGAGTAGTTATGGCTCAATTACGATCAGGCAGATGCATCGGTCTCAATTTCTGCCTAGCAAGGATTGTTGCCAACGTGCATGATGTATGGCCCGACTGTTATTAAGGACCACAAGACACACGTCACCTGTTTAACCGCCCAGCCATACGCACTCGTCTCAGACCCAGATCCCTCTGGACGCAGCCCATCTTAGTGCCAAAGTTCCTGGATCCGGACACTTAACAGAATCAAGCAGATGAAAGACAGAACACAACACTCTGCTAGAACAAAAACAACCTTGCGGTTTGAATTCAGTGCATCGCTTTCTTTTATATAAAAATCAATTTGTGTTTGTTTGTGGGTTTGTTTGTTTGTGTGTTGCTTATAGACTCGGAAGCGGCTGGACCGATTTTCTTGACATTTTTACAGATGGTGCATAATGATCCCGTAGTGAAAATATGGTACTAAATTTTTTGATATCTGAAGGGGGGCGGACCCTCCCCCTTACCCTAGTTTTCAGAAACGACAGATCTCGGAGATGGGTGGTGCGATTTCAGCGAAATTTTGTGTGCCCCCATATAGTACACTTAAAATAAAAATTTGGTATCCAAATTTCGGGTAGGGTACCTAGGGGGTCCGCCCCACCCTAAAACCTACGAAACATATATTAAGACCAATCACGATAATATGGGACTCAAATGAAAGTTATTTAGGATAAAAAACCGTATCTGATATCCAATTGTCGGAACAAGTGTTAGGGGGAGCACCCCAATCCTGAAAACACCCCTAAATCGGTCATATATACCGACCATGGCAATATGGGACTCAAATGAAAGATATTTGCGAGTAGAATACGAATCTAATATCCAAATGTGGGATCACGTTTCTGGGGGTCCACCCCTTCCCCGAAACACCCCCCAAACAGGACTTACTTATTGACCATAGGAACATGGGGCTTAAATACAAGGTATTCAAGTGTAGAATTAGAATTTGATATCCAAAATATGGGACCAAGTGTTAGGGGGCCTCCTCTTCCTAAAAACATCCCCCAAATGGGATAAATTTACGACGATAGTAATATGGGGCTCAAATGAATGGTATTTGGAAGTAAAGCACGAATCTGATATAAATATTTGGGAAAAGTGTCTATGGGACCCCCACAACACCACCCAAATAGCAAGTATTTGCTGACTATTGCAATATAAGGCTCAAATAAGAGGGTTTTTAGAGTAGAACACGAATCCGATATATATTTTCAAGGCCAACTCACTGAGTGGCCGCCCATCCCCAAAACACCCCCCAAGCCGGCCATGTTTGCCGATTATGGAAATATGGAGCTCAAATTAAAGGTGTTTGGGAGTAGACACGTTATCTGATATCAACATTAGGGACCAACTGTCTAGGGAACGTCCCACCACCATAACAACCCCCAAATAGGACGTATTTGCTCACCAAGACAATTTGGGTCTTAAAGAGAGTGCAACTAAATATTTATAGCTCTTAGGGCCAATACCCCAAACCGGACATATTTGCTGACTTTTGCAATTATATCCAATTTTGATATCCAATTTTGAGGGCAATGGCTATATGGGGTTCGAATAAATGATATATAGATATATGAGAATAGAGCACTTTGGTGATATAAAGGGTGATTTTTTTGAGGTTAGGATTTTCACGCATTAGTATTTGACAGATCACGTGGGATTTCAGACATGGTGTCAAAGAGAAAGATGCTCAGTATGCTTTGACATTTCATCATGAATAGACTTACTAACGAGCAACGCTTGCAAATCATTGAATTTTATTACCAAAATCAGTGTTCGGTTCGAAATGTGTTCATTCACCGTAACGTTGCGTCCAACAGCATCTTTGAAAAAATACGGTCCAATGATTCCACCAGCGTACAAACCACACCAAACAGTGCATTTTTCGGGATGCATGGGCAGTTCTTGAACGGCTTCTGGTTGCTCTTCACTCCAAATGCGGCAATTTTGCTTATTTACGTAGCCATTTAACCAGAAATGAGCCTCATCGCTGAACAAAATTTGTCAAATTTTGAACACATTTCGAACCGAACACTGATTTTGGTAATAAAATTCAATGATTTGCAAGCGTTGCTCGTTAGTAAGTCTATTCATAATGAAATGTCAAAGCATACTGAGCATCTTTCTCTTTGACACCATGTCTGAAATCCCACGTGATCTGTCAAATACTAATGCATGAAAATCCTAACCTCAAAAAAATCACCCTTTATTTTCCGGGCTTAGTGTTTGGGGGACCACTCCAATCCCTAAAACACCCCTAAATCGGTCATATTTACCGACCATGTCAATGTGGAGCTTAAATGAAATGTATTGAGAGGTAGAGCGAGAATTGATACCCATTTTCGGGACCAATTTTCTGGGGGTCTACCCCTTTCTCAAAATACCCACAAACAGCAATTTTTTAGTGACCATCACAATATGGGGCTCAAATAAAGGTATTTGGGAGTAGAATACGAGTTTGATTTTCAAATGTAGGACCATGTATTTAGGTCATCACCCCTTTCCCAAAATGGGCCATATCGGTCTATGTTTTGGTATAGCTGCCATATAAACCGATCTGGGATCTTGACTTCTTGATCCACCAGAAGACGTAATTTTCATATGATTTGGAAGAAATGTTGTACATCGGCTTCCACCATGACCTTCAACATACGTGTCCAATATGGTCTGAATCTATTGGGTTGCCCAAAAAGTAATTGCGGATTTTTTAAAAGAAAGTAAATGCATTTTTGATGAAACGTTTAATGAACTTTAATCAAATATACTTTTTTTACACTTTTTTCTAAAGCAAGCTAAAAGTAACAGCTGATAACTGACAGAAGAAAGAATGCAATTACAGAGTCACAAGCTGTGAAAAAATTTGTCAACGCTGACTATATGAAAAATCCGCAATTACTTTTTGGGCAACCTAATATTTATAGCTTGATACAGCTCCCATATAAACCGATCTACCTATTTTGCTTCTTGAGCCCCTACAAGGCACAAATCTTATCCGGATGGACTGAAAAATTACATAATAACTTCTACAAAATTCAGCATTCAATCCATTTGAGGTCCGAATCGGACTATAATTTGTTTTATTCGGCCCGGCCGAACTTTACACTCTTTAACTTGTTAGTATTTAGAGTGTGCAACTAGCCGATTACTGGCTCAGGTGTATGTCCATAGTTGCATGGGGCGGATTAATAACCGCACCTTCTTTTCAATCTAACCTAACCTACTGTTTTTTTATTTTTTTGGTTTTAACTACTGTACCCCTCACCACATACTCCCTAACAGAACACATTCTCATGGTGTAAGTAAGTGTTTTCATGCAATTGTTACAACTCTCGTATTGGAAGTCAGACATTTGGTCCAAATTCATTTCCCTTTCCTCTCATTTACTCTAGCCGTCATCGTGCTCCTGCTCCTGCATTTATGTCTGCCGACATGCTGTAAATTAATGCAATGCAATGCATTCATGGAAAATGGTTTGGAAACTGACATGATTTTTGTGGTCAAAGTGTATGACTGTCAAGTGCACTTCGGAATACATTTGGCACAATCAAATTGATCTGTAAAAGGGAGATTGCATCAATGCACACAATTCCACACAGCAATTGTTTCAATTATCCCATGACAAGGCCACATTGTGACATGTTTCAAGTATCAACGATTCGAAGTACTAGGGTCCCAATAACGTGTCAGCAAAAATCACAATAAGCATTTAAGTAATTGCCAGTTAGAAATTTTTGCAGCAGTTAGTTAGGTAGCACTCTAAATTGAAGGAATAAATTCTTTCAATAGCAAACATAGTTTTTTTTGGTATTCGAATTTGGTGACAGTGGTTTAAGTGTGGTCATATTTATACTAAAGAGACTTTGAAAGAAAAATATCGTAGGGCAAACACCCTTGGAGATCGTCAGTCTTGGCAACAGCATATCAAAGTAAGGACAAGTCCACTGTAACAGTCCTTCACGACCCAGTCGGCTTCCTGGAGGGTTCTCTCGCTGTCAAGGAACATGAAATGGTAGCATTTCTTGACATTGAGGGTGTGTTCAATAATGCTAAACCGACGTAAATCATGAAAGAGTTGGAGTTTCCAGGCATCAACTCTACCGTAAGAAAGTTTATTAAGGCTTGGGATCTGTAGATCAAAAAATATAGGTCAGCAGAGGAACACCTCAAGGAGGTGTACTGTCTCTTCTACTATGAAATATAGCCATTGCAAATTTGCCGATGAACATTCCATTAAGCAGGGGCAAACCTCTCTCAAATAAATGAGTGTTGTCCGATTCCATTTTAAGTCCAATGATATGGGATCTTAGCTTTATAGCCGAGACTAAACGGCGGGCCACAGTACGACACCTTTTTGGGGAATAGTTCTTATATGGCTTCTATGCCAGATTTAAGAGGGGATTAACCACCGCTGAAAATGCTGTTCTTGCCAAGAATCGAACACAGGCTAACCTCTGCGAACTGACGTGATAAATAACAATTAGAGTTAGGTTAGGTTAGGTAAGAGTGGCAGTCCTTTACAGACTCACTTAGATAATTTTAAGTCCCTTGTGATACGACAGTAGCGACAGACCAAAGCTTCTGGCGGGAATCGAACCCACAATCCCTGCACTGGTAATCCAAGCACGCTATCAACTCGGCTACTAGGGCGCCCATATATAGCAATTAACAATATATTATTGTCTCTGGAAGAAAAGTATGTGCGAAAGTATGCTGACGATATGGCTATTGGGGCTAGGGGTAAGTTTCCAAGCAATCTTAGAGATGTGCTTCAGGAAGCTCTACGTATGAGGGCCAAGTGGGCTCCCAAATGTGGTCTAGGCGAAGATCCTTGTAAGAGGGAAGTAGTTCTTTTCAGCAGGAGATGAAAGCTTCCCATAGTGGCACCTGTCTCCAGGGAGGAGAGAATATTCCAATTACTGAAAGCGCAGCTCCTAGGTGTTTTACTGGACAGGAAATTGAACTTCAAATCAAATATCTAGGTAAGGTAACTTTTGCCCTGTACACCTGAGAGAGAGAGCCATTGGCAAAAGTGCAAATGCAAATTTACCCATGAACATTCCATTAAGGAACAGGGGCAAACCTCAATGAGTGCAGTCCGATTAAAGTTTAAGTTCAATGAAAAGGGGCCTCCTTTTTATAGCCGAGTCCGAACAGCGTGCCGGAGTGCAAAACCTCTTGTGAGGAGAAGTTTTTACACTACATAGTACCTCACAAATGTTGCCAGCATTAGGTGGGGATAACCAACGCTGAAAATTTTATGATGTTCTCACTAGGATTCGAACCCAGGCTACATAGACGGACATGCTAACCTCTGCCCTACGGTGGGCTACGATTGCCATCTCCTTTGGAAAAAGTTGGGGGTTTAAACTGCTTGTCATAACACTGGGTATAAACTGCGGTTGTCAGACTTCTAATGCTATATGGTGTTGTAGACTGGTGAACGGCGCTTCAAAAGTCTACCTTCTGTTCAATATTCCGCTGAATCCAGAGGATGGCTTGTTTAAGCATCACAGCCGCATTAAGGACAACACCAACTGATGCATTGAATTTGATGTTAAACCAAATGGCTCTGGACATTGTGGCTAGAAAAATTGCTGTGAGGCTAAGATAGCCTTCTCTTTGGTCATGAGTCGTCTCGATATACCAGGCAGTAAGGATTACACATTGCCTGAGCCATGCGTAGATAAAAAGTACTGTACCCCTATTCTTGTCAGAACCGATTGGAACTGCAATATCTCTGATAATGGAAGTTACATAGACTCCTATGCCGATGATTGCAACTAAACGAACAGGTGGGCTTTGGGGTGTACTCTGAAGAACTAGCACTGGCCATGCCGAGATGTTTACCCGACCACTGTTGTGTGTATCAAGCGTAGTTCTTTGGAACTAAAGAAGTCGTGGAGTGGAACTGAAATCTGTGGGTATGCCTCTAGCGGCATGTAAGCTATGAATGTTAGAGGGTCACAAAGCGAGAGGTTGTGGACATACCAAAATAATGTGTCTCCATCTTGACTTGAAGAAGTGTACCGATTTGCTGTCGCTGGCTAGAACAGACGTCTCAGTCGTTCTGACCGTCGTGATAGGTCACTGTCTGATCGGAAAACATTCTCACAGACTGAAGGTAAGTGGCGATTTTTTAAAAACTATAGGAACATTTTTCAAAAGAAAAACACACAAAATTCAGAAAAATGCATGAAATCTCTATTTGATTCGATAGTACGGTCCATATAATTTAATGTTTGAAGATCATTTCATGGAAATGTTGATTGTGACTGTTGGTTGGAATACTCTTTCCAACATTTCGACCAGTATCTCACGGATAAATTCTTCAATGTTGTTTTCCAATGCGCCAATTGAAGCGGGCTTGTCTGTATAAACATGAGCTTTAACATAGCCCAGCAAAAAATAGTCTAAATTGGCGGCCAATTGAGCGGTCCCGAAAGTGAAATAAAATGTTCACCGACTTCGCCTCTAAATAAGTCCATTGTTTCACGTGCTGTGTGGCATGTGGCACCGTCTTGTTGAAACCACATATCATGCAAGTCAAGCTCTTGCATTTTGGGCAAAAAAAAGTTGGATTTCATCTCACGGTGGCGCTCACCATTCACACGTTACGTTACGATTCCCATCATCTTTGAAGAAGTACCGTCCAATGATACCACTAGCCCATAAACCGCATCAAACTTAGGCTTTTTCTGATATTCACTCCAAAATCGACCATTCTGGTTGTTAACGTACCCATTGAACCAAAAATGAGCTTTGTCGCCTAATGGAAGAAACCAGTGTTGCCAAGAAGTAAATAACGACTTTTACAGAAGCGTTGAGGACGTCGAGCAAGAAGAGCTTTTTGTGTGTCCCTCACTGGCAGTCAGAAGGATTTCCACGTTTGGTTCTCAATTCTTTGAAAACTTGCCTGATATAGCGGATGTGAACATTCGGAATTTCTCCTGTTGATGGGGTATCACAATAGAATAAAACGTCTAAGTGAGTTTGATAGCAGACTGCCACCAAAACCTAACCTTACCTGGTGTGGTAATAAATAAAATAAAATTTTTAATTTTCTGTTACTTTTTATACCCTCTACCATCCGATGGGGGCAAAATAGTTTCCTCATTCCTTTTGTAACTGATCAAAATATTGGTCAGAGACTAATCATACTCTTGATCGTCTTGATTTTGTACGTCTATTAAGCATGTCCTCCCGTTTGCCCGTCCGACTGTCTGTCTATCTGTCAAAAACAGGTTTATTTTCGAAGAAGCAAAGCTAGGCGCTTAAAATATATTTAAATCTGGACCGATCTGGACCAAATTCAAGAACGATGTCGAAGGGCCTAACACAACTCACTGTCCCGAATTTGGGCAAAAGTAGACAATAAATGCGCCTTTTATGGGCCCAAGACCATAAATCGAGAGATCGATCTATATGGCAGCTATATCCAAATCTGGACCGATTTGTGCCATATTACAGAAAGATATCGAGACGCCTAACATAACTCACTGTCCCAAATTTCGGCGACATCGGACAATAAATGCGCCGTTTATAGGCCAAAAACTTTAAATCGAGAGATCGGTCTATATGGCAGCTATATCTAAATCTGGACCGATCAGGACCAAATTGCAGAAAGACGTCGAGGGACTTAACACTACTCACTGTCACAAATTTCGGCGACATCGCTCAATAAATACGCATTTTATGGGCTCAAGATCTTTAATCGAGAGATCGGTCTATATGGCAGCTATATCCAAATCTGGACCGATCTAGTCCAAATTAAAAAAAGATTTTGCGTGGCCTTACAAAACTCACTGTCCCAAATTTCAGCAAAGTCGGATAATAAATGTGGCTTTTATATGCCCAAAACCTTAAATCGAGAGATCGGTCTATATGACAGCTATATCCAAATCTGAACCGATATGTGCCCAATTGTAGAGAGATGTCGAAGGGCCGAACACAACTCACTGTTCCAAATTTCAGCAAAATCGGATAATAAATTGGCCTAAGACCCTAAATCGGCGCATCGGTCTATATGGGGGCGATATCAAGATATAGTCCGATATAGCCCATCTTCGAACTTTACCTGCTTATAGACAGAAAAAGATTTTGTGCAATGTTTCAGCTCAATATCTCTATTTTTAAAGACTGTAGCATGATTTAAACAGACAGACGGACATTTGTTATCCGATTTTGCTGAAATTTGGTACAGTGAGTTGTGTTAGGCTCCACGACACCCTTCTTCAATTTGGCCCAGATCGGATCAGATTTGGATATAGCTGCCACATAGACCGATCCTCCGATTTAGGGTCTAAGGCCCACAAAAGCCACATTTATTATCCGATGGTGGGTGGTGGGTCCGTTTTTAAGTTAAGCCCCTTGACATACTTCTGCAATATCGCACACATCGGTCCAGATTTGGATATATTGGGTTGCCCAAAAAGTAATTGCGGATTTTTCATATAGTCGGCGTTGACAAATTTTCCACAGCTTGTGACTCTGTAATTGCATTCTTTCTTCTGTCAGTTATCAGCTGTTACTTTTAGCTTGCTTTAGAAAAAAAGTGTAAAAAAAGTATATTTGATTAAAGTTCATTCTAAGTTTCATTAAAAATGCATTTACTTTCTTTTAAAAAATCCGCAATTACTTTTTGGGCAACCAATAGCTGCCATATAGACCGATGTCTAGGTTTTAGGTTTTGGAGCCATAAAAGACGCATTTATTGTCCAATGTCGCCGAAATTTGGGACAGTAAGTTAGGTTAAGGGCTTTGACATACTTCTGCAATATCGCACAGATCGGTCCAGATTTGGATGTAGCTGCCATATAGACCGATATCTCGATTTAAAGTCTTGGCCCCATAAAAGGCGCATTTATTGTCCGATTTCGCCGAAATTTGGGACAGTGCTTTGTATTAGGCTCTTCAACATTTTTATGCAACTTGTCCCAAATCGGTCCAGATTTGGATATAGCTGCAATGTAGAGCAATATCTCTATTTAAAGTCTTGGCCATATAAAAGGCGCATTTATAATCCGATTTCACTGAAATTTGACACAGTGACTTATGTTAGGCTTTTCGACATCCGTGTCGTATGTGGTTCAGATCGGTTTATTTTTAGATATAGCTAATGTATTGGGTTACCCAAAAAGTAATTGCAGATTTTTCATATAGTCGGCGTGGACAAATTTTTCCACAGCTTGTGACTCTGTAATTGCATTCTTTTTTACGTCAGTTATCAGCTGTTACTTTTAGCTTGCTTTAGAAAAAAAGTGTAAAAAAAGTATATTTGATTAAAGTTCATTCTAAGTTTTATTAAAAATGCATTTACTTTCTTTTAAAAAATCCACAATTACTTTTTGGGTAACCCAATACTTATTAGTATTTGATCCAGTATCCAAAGTTCGGCCCGGCCGAACTTAACGCCTTTTTACTTGTTTTATTTACCGTTCTCGAATATCTTGCTTCGCAACTGTGTGAACTTTCGCATCTTCGTGCCTTGAACGCAGGTTAACCCGAATAATGACGTCTATTACAGTGTGACCCCTAGCCAGCAATTAGTGCCCAAGCGTGTATTGGGATGTGCTTCGTGTCCCCTACCGGCTGTCAAATCCCAATTCTAACCTTGTATTAGGGAGTGCCCGCTTGCAAAACCATCAACCGAGCCCCTTAGCAACCGTGTTCCCGAAACACACCCCTCACCTTTTAGCGTTAAGACTCCATCTAGCAAATTAAACATATAAAGCCAAAATTCAAAATCTTTTCACTCTCTCAGTCACAGATCAAATAAATTTCTGTAACGAACCTTCCTCCCGGTGAGCTGAACCCCAGCACCCAGAGGTTGTCGTTAGAAGGTTTCTCTTAACTTTAAGTGTGTGTGGAGGAGTTTATTGAGTTCCGCCTAAAGTTTAACGTTGCTCGGGTAAACACTAGGCGATCAAAGGTTATAGTGGAACAGTAGCGGAATATATGGGTCTGTCTCCTCGATTTATTGGACTAGGTTAATTTACGTTAGGTTGAAAAGAAGGTGCAGATATTAATCCGCCCCATGCCACTATGGATTGCTGCAATCGGACTATCTCTGCGATATATGGGACTGTCTCCTCCATATATGGGACAATCTTCAAAACATTTTTGCTGATCGCTTGCCGGCATACCATAAAAGAGTATTCCCCATATATCAAGGTAATACCGTGCCTTAGTGAGTAACAGGAGACCTTGCCAAGTTCTTTAAAGATGGAACTCTAAACTCTTTTGAGTGTTTGCTCTGTCGACCTAATATTGTCACTGTGTTCCATAGGTCTTTTTTGTCCTACCATTATGCGTCGATACAATTTTTAACTTTCATACACACATACCAATAAATTCAATTTTCTATTTCTAAAGAATTTTATTTATATTAAAAATTTCACCACATACCTTTGTATTTGTATATGTAGTAGATATGGCAACAATCCAGTTGAGTTGTTCACCCTGCTACCTAGAGTTCTGTTCAATATTTATGATCGAATTTGAAAGTTCAATTCGAAATATGTGGTACGTCTGTTGTTGTATATGCACCATGGAGGATACGGAAACTCAATTAAAATACACGTGTATGATTGCAGCAATAAATATTTGCTTAGCCACATTGGATTGAGAGGTTTTTTCCATTTTTTTTTTCATTTTTTGTTTGCGAATTATAATTGAAAACATTTTCATATTTTACTGTTTTTAAATTGCAAATTGTTCTCGGGTATGTTGATTCACTGGAAGTTGGAAAACAATTTTTTATTGACTTTTTTTCTGGGAAAGTTGCAGAGTGTTTGGTAATATTGTGCAGGCAACAAAAAAAAGTACAATCAAGCAGATAACTCATGTTATGCTTTCGATGCCCCATTCGCAAATAGACCTGAAATGATGAAATACTCTATGTTTTATGGTTTTACTATGGCCGGCCGTAATATTAGAACGGCCGAGAAAAAGTACGTGGTACTGTACCGTCGTGTTTGCCTTCAAAAGTACGTGGTACTGCACTCTGAGCCGCTTTTTGATAAAAAGTACGTGGTACTATACTTTTTATCAAAAATCGGCTCAGATTACACCCTAATCCACACTGCCTGGAACATCGGACATTGTATCAAGGATAACACAGTGTCCGTAGCCGCCACATGACCAAAAAGAAATATCTTTAGCCCAACGGCAGTTGTCGCAGCAATTTGTCTGGCCACAATGTCCAGGGTCATTAGATGTATCATTAAATTTAGTGCATCAGATGCTGTCGTCCTCAGTGTGGCAGTGATGCACAAGCAAGCCATACTTCGGATCCGGTTAAGTATTGAGCAGTAGGTGGACTATTGAAGCGCCGTCCATCAGACCACAACACCATATATCATTAAAGGTCCAAAAACTGCAGTATATACCCAGTGCATGACGCGCGGTCTAAGTCCCCAACTTTCACCAATGGCTCTTTTTGCAGGTATATAGGGCTAGAGTTGCCTCTCTTGCCCTTTCCAAAATGTTTGATTTGAAGTTCAATTTCCTGGTATTTTGCGTTTTCTGTAAATGGAACATTCTCTCCTCCCAAGGTGACAGGTGACACTAAAGACAACTTGTATCTCCTTCTGAAAAAAAACTAGTTCTGCCTTGCACGGATTTACAACTCTAACACTTTCACTAGCCCACTTCGCTGCCGCACGCAGAGCTTCCTGAAGTATATCTCCAGGAATCCAGGAATCTTTGTCCTAAGATATGTTTCTATCAACCTCTCAAGAGTCTTCATCATAAGGAATGACAGACTTGACGTTCCAAGCGCCTCGATCTTCTGCGCTCATTCTAAAATCTCTGACACCAAGTTTCGAGGTGTCTCCCACCACTTGATCCTTCCATCGGGCTTTTGGTCTTCCCGGATTGCGTGTACCGCCGTGTTTGCTTTGAAAAACTTCTTTGGTGGAACTTCTTCATCCATTCTGACAACATGACCTAGACAACGAAGCCGTTGTATTTCGATGCGTCCTACTATGCTATCGTCGCCATACAGCTCGTGGTTCATGCGTCACTTATATTCTCCATTAACGCAAACTGGTCCATATATTTTACGAAGAATCTTTCTCTCAAATACTCCAAGAACTGCCTCAACTGCTTTCACAAGTACCCATGCTTCAGAACCATATAACATCGCGGGTAGTATCAGTGTCTTGTATAGTGTAATTTTCGTCTGTCGAGAGGTGGCCTTGTTTCTAAACTGCTTACTAGTCCAAAGAAGCATCTGTTTGCCAGTATTATTCTTCGCTTAATCTCAAAACTGGTGTCATTCATTTCGGTTACGGCGGTGCCGAGGTAGATAAAGTTATTGATTATCTCAAAGTTGTGGTTCCCAACTTTTTCCATTTTCTTTATCTGCTCGGTTGTGCAAGGCTTTTTGGGAGTTGAAAGCATCCATTTGGTCTTATCTCCATTTACTGCCAGACCCATTTTCATTGACTCTCTTTCGATTCTTTCAAAGGCTGCAGTTCCTACTTCCGGTGACCAACCTATGATATCAATGTCGTCAGCATAGGCGTTGGTAGTTGTTGATTTGTCCTTCTCGGGTCTTTTCCAGGATTTGGCGCAGTGTGAATATCTGGTCTAGGGTGGATTTACCAGGTCTAAAGCCGCATTGAGCCCAATTATCTCAATGACTTTAGGTTTAAACCTTTCACACAGTACGCTCGAGAGTATCTTGTATGCGATGGGGAGGAGACTTATTTCTCTGTAGTTGGCACATTCCGTCTTGTCTCCTTTCTTGTGTACGGGACATAGTATACAGAGGTTCCAATCATCGGGTATGCGTTCTTCTAGCCAGATCGGGCATATAAGCTGATGCATACGCCTTATCGGCGTGTCGCCTTCGGTCTTAAATAGTTCAGCGGGTAACCCGTCGGCTCCTGCTGCCTTATTGTTATTTAGTCGGGTTACTGCTACTTGGACCTCATTCTGACTAGGAGGTAAACATTCTATACCATCATCAAGGATCTGCGGTATCCTCTTCGCCGCCAACGTCGGACACTAGCATTTGGGTAAAATGTTGGTTGGGATGAAAGAGTAATAGTACGAAAATCTATCGCCTATGTGTGGTAAGGTTTTCCTGCTTTCACAATGAAAATTACCTTCGTGTGCCTCTATCCCAACGGTATTTACGATATGCTGATACAAGCAGAGTATAACTCACTAAGCCAAGGAGCTGCTCTGTGGGACTCAGATTGTAATTCAAGGGGTGATACATTATCAGGGCCTGGCGACTTAAAGAAGTCGAAACTTTTTAACGCACAATGGATTTTCGGCTCTGACACAATTTCCCCAAAAATAATCTCCGACGAATGCACACCAGTGACAACCTCTTCTAGAGCCACGTTATTCGTTGGAGCGTTTCCCGGGAAATGTGTATCAACGAGTAGTTCTAGTGTTTCCTCACTAGACATTGTCCTCCACGGACCTGCAGAATTCCACCCATTATTTGTTCTGAGCCTTTCTCAGCTTGCCCTTATATTTTATTAGCTCAGCCTTATAGATGTTCCAATCGTGTGGTGCTCTTGTGGCTTTTGCTCTGTTGAAGAGTTTTCTGCAGTCCTTCCTTAGAATAACCAGCTCTGGGGTCCACCATGGCGGTAGCTGTTTGCCCCTTGGCTTGACACTAGGACATGCTGACACAAGCGAGTCCCTCAGGGCCTTCGTTATACGCTTGACAATTAATATGTCTATATCCTCCGCAGTTTCCACTACCTTTTCTGGTCCAGAAGGGATAGACAGGCCAATCCGCCTTTCTTCTGTTTAGTCGAAGGACCACTATTGATATATTTTCTCCAAGACTGAAGTTAATATAACGATGGTCAGAGAAGCTATGGTCATACAACACTTCCCAGTCGCATATTCTTGATCTTATATCTTCCTATACAAACGTAATATCCACCGTCCAGGCTACCGTAGCGCAGAGGTTTCCATATCCACCTATTACGCTGAACGCCCGGGTTCGAATCCACTAATCCTCAGTTCGAATCAGAAAAAATATTTTTCAGCGGTGGTTTTCCCCTTCTAATAGTGGCAACAATTGTGGGGTACTATGCCATGTAATAACTTCTCTCCAAAGAGGTGTCGCACTGCGGCAAGCCTCTCAGACTCGGCTATAAAAAGGAGGTCCCTTATTATTGAGCTTAAAACTTGAATCGGACTGCACTCATTGATATGTGAGAAGTTAGCCCATGTTCCTTAGTGGAATGTTCATGGGTAAAGTTTGCATTTTTACAATGGTAATATCTGGTACCTCCTGCCTTTTCCTGGTAATAAATTCGGTTAATCCCCTTTATTACAAATTGCCAGATTACAACACCTCACCCCTTTCGTTGACATTCGAACTTCCCCATATCTGGTGATGTGCATTAGCATAACTTCCTACAATGAGGCTCTTCTTCCCTGCAGAAACTGCTTTAACCAGCAACTTAAGGTTTGAAGGCGGCATCTCTGAATCGTGTGCCATCTATAGGGAAGCCAGTCAGTACTGAGACTCATTTATTTCAAGGCTGGCTACTGAATCTTCAGTGCTTAGTAACGGGAGAAGAAAAATATTTAGACTACTATTTGCAAGAATACAGTCACTGTGTTTCCCATTCCCCGTACACGTCAGTAATTTGAATCACGGAAGTCTTAGTCTACGAACCATTCCTCCACACATCCATGGTTCCTGGATAAGAACCACGTCAAATCCCCCTGCCATCAGGAAGATATTTGGTGTCGCCGAAGCGGCCTTGCAATGGTGGAGATTTATATGTAGAAACCTGACTATAGTCAGGATTCAGAACTTCCACCACTGTTGCGTTAGCCTCGTCTTCTGATTCCGTGAGGAGTTCATCCTCACAAGATTCGTTAAATCTTGTCATGATGAGCTTCTGTACAGGGGCAAGTGAGAAAGCTGTGGAACCACTCTTCCTCAGGACACTACACACTAGTGGTGTGGACTATTCCTTCTTAGATGCTTCACTAGCTGCTGCTTTCGAAGTATTTTTTGAATTCCGTCCTTCCCAGCTGGCACGTCCACAGGTGGCGGATGGTGGAATGCTCCATACCGAGTGGCTGTAACGGCAGTCGCAGACAATCAGCGGTATCGAGCGGAGAGACTCAGTAAGAGGCCGGGAGGCATCGGCTCTTGCACAAATACTGAGTGCCTTTGCTGGTCGATATGACAAGGCGAGTTATTGGCGCCTATAAGTAATCAATGGCCACCCTGTTCCCGCGGCGATCGGTCCTTTAGACCGGAACTAGCTTGCTCACCTACAGGAGATTGACGAGGATCGCCACCTCTAGATGAAAATGTGGCTACAACAACATCCTGTGATTGGTTCATCGGTGCCGATCAATGGCCACCCTGTTCCCGCGGCGATCGGTCCTTTAGACCAGAACTATAGCTTGCTCACCTACAGGAGCTTGACGAGGATCGCCACCTCCAGATGAATATGTGGCTACCACAACAACCTGCGATTAGTTCATCGGTGCAGACGAATTCCTCCTGGCACAATTGTCCGTAGATCTTGTCACGATGAGCTTCCGTACACATCCTTTGGCAATTGAGAAAGCTGTGGAACCGCTCTTCCTCCGGACACTGGACACTTGTGGTGTGGAAGATTCCTCCTTAGATGCTTCACTAGCTGCCGCTGTCGAGGTACACTTTTCCTCAGGACACTGGACACTTGCGGTGTGGAAGATTCCTCCTTAGATGCTTCACTAGCTGCCGCTGTCGAAGTACTTTTTGAGTTCGGTGCTTCCTCGGTGGCATACACCCACGTACACAGAGCTTGTCGGGTTCCGTTTCGCTGCCTTTCCCTCCTGTCTAGATTTTGGAAAGGGGATATTCAGTCTCCTGCATTCCGCCAGACTTTAGCGATGTGGTCAATAGTTCCTCAGGCAAGTGTTCAGCAACAACTGCTGAATTGTCTCCTGATTCCCCAAACCCAACACTTCTATAGACCTTCAGTTTAAATTTTTTGAATCCGTAGGATAAAACCCCTTCAGATTTGTTGAGGTCTGCGAGACAGCCGGTGTTTAGTACGAATACTGCATGTCTCCGGTCACCATCAGCCTCATCCAATCTACCAATCTTTCAGTTGGTGGTTGAAACTTTGGGATTGCATTTCCCTGGTCTTCCAACTATGCATTCAGGATCTGAGGGAATCCTTGGTATCCAAGCATGCGCCATTGGTCGTGAAGGAATATGTTACTTCTTATCTAGATCCAGTGTTGCACCTGGCCAGATATCGCCAATCTTTTTTTTAGCGCACAACCATACATTCCAATTGAGTGTTGATCCCCGATGGCCACCATTAGCCTAATACATTCTACCAACCTTCCAGTCGGTGGTTGAAACATTGGTATTGCATTTCCTTGGTCTTCCAAGTATGGAGACAGAATCTGAGGGAATCCTTGGTATCCAAGTATGCGCCATTGGACGAGAAGGAATATTTTCTTTCTTGTCTAGATCCAGTGCTGCGCCTGCCCATATCCCGCCAATCTTTTTTAGCGCACATTCCAATTGAGTGTTGATCCCCGAAGGCCATTAGTCTGTATTGGCCCCGGTACCAGCCTGCTTCGTCACCAACTGAAGGAGACTCAGGAATTTCCGCAAGAACATCGGAGTATACTGATGACAGTCCATTGACTATTCCACTCCAATTACTCCTAGGTACGCAGCTCTGTTCTTCTCCCTTTTCGACAACTGCCATCACTAAACTGTCCCTAGCGACTTTAGGGAAGGTTCTTGGATCTATAGCCCTAGTTCTCTTAGGTGTGGGTTGCCCCCCAGTTGACGGCAGCTTTTTGGCTGACTGGGGTGCAGTTTCGGAATCTAGGCGTGTAGTCTTTGGGGTAGCCTGAGTAGCAAATTTCCGAGCCCAATTTAGGGAGTCTCTCTGCCTATCAGTGAGAGTTTTAGGATAATTCGCAACAAGCCTCTCAATAAACCTGAGAGCGAGGCGCCTTCTATTATTCCAATCTCTTAAAGACCGAGTTAGTTTGCCGGGGAAGGCCAAAGGCCTAGGCAAATTATAAGCATGCGAAGAAAGAATAGGTTCGGCCTTATCCTTAAGACTCAAACCAGGTGCTTTCGTCAAAAGCCCCTGCTGACCAATAGCCTATCGGCTAGAGGAGCCTGGAGCAGCCGCTCCACCAGTCAAGGTTTCAATAGCAGACAAAATGCTACGACCTGGTAACACCACCACAGCTGTTGGGTCTTTGGAGTCCATTCTAAGCCAACTCCTGGGCTTTAGATATGCCGATACACTGGAAACAGACGCAGATTATCATCCACCTTATGGATACCACTATCGTAGCTATCCTTGAGTGACTTAAAATTTGTACACCATATTCTTTCTTTTCTATTGCCCCGATACTGTATCCTGCGTGTTTTTTTATGAATGTGATTTTACGTGGTCTCATTCATAAAACACCAGACTGCCAAATAAAATATAAACCATTTTTACAGCAGACTTTTACCAACTTCACCATAGCCACCAACACTAGCAACACCGCAAGCAAGACCAACACCGGAACAAACATCACATCTTTTGAACCACCTGCCTTACCAGCAGTACTCGGTGCTACACATTAACTTTTTTTGTGATGTCGCCATGACGGTTAAAAAAACATCAGCTTTGGCGAATGAGTGCTGCTTTTCGGTTTTTACAACTTCCACTTGCCCAACCACACGTTTTTTTTCTCTTCTTCTCCCTGTTAATAAGGCCTTGGTATCTGCAGTGAATTTCCCATGCTCGTTGACATTTAATTTTTTGATAACTTCTATCTGAGTGAGTTCGCTTTTGCGGAACTTGAACTTGTTTGTTGCTTTTTATTAGACAAGGTTTTTAGCGTTTGATAAAAATTATGACAACAAAATGATGTTTGGCCAAATTGAAGTGTATTTTATAACCCCAATAAGCGCAATGCCAGTGAATAATACGGTTTGACAATTTTAAGCTTCGTTTTTGGCAAGGGGGTGAGTTATGCGGTTGCTTTGGAATGAAACAACACAGCAACAATAAGTTATACAAAATGTATTTCAATGCTGGTTCAAGCAAATTTTGGAATGTGGTATGAAATGTTTGACTAATGACTTCAGAGGAATGAATTTCAGATTTTTAATTCGTTGGAAAATAAGTTTTAGTGAAATGAGAAGTTGAAGAAATCTGGAAACATAATTGAGTTATACAACCTGACTTTTTATACCCTTCACCATAGGATGGGGGTATACTAATTTCGTCATTCTGTTTGTAACTACTCGAAATATTCGTCTGAAAACCCCATTCTTGATCGTTATGACATTTTATGTCGATCTAGCCATAACTTTCGAAGGAGTAAAGCTAGCCACCTGAAATTTTGCACAAATACTTCTTATTAGTGTAGGTCGTAGGTCGGTTGGTATTGTAAACGGGCCATATTGGTCCATGTTTCGATATAGCTGCCTTATAAACCGATCTTGGGTCTTGATTTCTTGAGCCTCTAGGGGGCGCAATTCTTATCCGACTGGAATGAAATTTTGCACGGCGTGTTTTGTTATCATATCCAACAACTGTGCCAAGAATGGTTTGAATCGGTTCATAACCTTATATAGCTGCCAATAAACCGATCTTGGGTCTTGACTTCTTGAACCTCTAGAGGGCGCAATTCTTATCCGATTGAAATGAAATTTTGCACGGTGTGTTTTGCTATGATATCCAACATATGCGCTAAGTATGATTCAAATCGGTCCATAACCTGATATAGCTGTCATATAAACCGATCTTGGGTCTTGACTTCTTAAGCCTCTAGAGGGCGCAATTCTTATCCGATTGGAATGAAATTTGCACGACGAATTTCATTCCTACTTTCAACAACTGTGCCCAATAAGGTTCAAATCGGTTCATAACCAGATATAGCTGCCATATAAACCGAACTGGGATCTTGACTTCTTGGGCCTCTAGATGTCGCAATTATTATCCGAGTTGCCTGAAATATTGTATGACGGATACACTCATGACCTTCAACATACGTGTATTATGGTCTGAATTGATCTACAGCCGAATACAGCTTCCATATAAATCGATCGCCCTATTTTACTTCTTGAGCCTCTGGAGGGCGCAATTCTTATTCGAATTGACTGACATTTTACCCAGGTCTCCAACATATAATTTAATTGTGGTCCGAACCAGACCATATCTTGATATTGCTCCAATATTAGAGCAAATCTTCCACTTTTATCTTTTTATACCCTCCACCGTAGGATAGGGGTATACTAAATTCGTCATTCTGTTTGTAACACATCGAAATATGCGTCTAAGACCCCAAATGAGAATATATATTCTTGATCGTCATTACATTTTAAGTCGATCTAGCCTTACCCGCCCGTCTATCAGACCGTCCGCCTGTCTGTTGGAAACACGTTAACTTTCGAAGGAGTAAAGCTAGGCGTTTGAGATTTTGCACAAATTCTTTTTGATGGAATAGATAGGCTGGGATTGTAAATGAATCAAATCGGTCCATATTTTGATATAGCTGCCATATAAACCGATCTGGGATCTTGACTTCTTGACCATCTAAAAAGCGGAATTCTCATCCGATTTGAAATTTTGCACGTGGTGTTTTAGCATCGCTTCAACAACTGTGCTGAATATGGTTCAAACCTGATATAGCCGCCAATAAACCGATCTTGGATCTTGACTTCTTGGCTTTTTGAGCCACTAGAGGGCGCAATTCTTATCCGATTTGGCTGTAATTTTGCTCTTGGTGTTTTATTACCACTTCCAATAGCTGTATTAAGTATGGTTCAAATCGGTTTATAACCTGGTGTAGTTGCCATATAAACCGATCTGGGATCTTGACTTCTTGAGCCTCTAGAGCGGGCAATTCTCGTCCGATTTGGCTGAAATTTTACATGAGGCGTTTTGTTTTGACTTTCAACAACTGTGGTAATTATGGTTCAAATCGGTTCATAACCTGATATAGCTCCCAATAAACCGATCTTGACTCCTTGAGCCACTAGAGGGTGCAATTCTTATCCGATTTGACTATAATTTTGCACATAGTGTTTTGCTGTCACTTCCAATAACTGTATAAGGTATGGTTCAAATCGGTTCATAACCCGGTATAGCTGTCATTTAAGCCGGTCTTGGATCTGACTTCTTGAGCCGCTAGTGGGCGCAATTCTCATCCGATTTGGCCGAAATTTTGCATGAGATGTTTTGTTATGACTTTCAACAACTGTGTTTTATATGGCGCAAATCAATAGGTAACCTGATATAGCTGCCATATAAACCGATCTGAGATCTTGACTTCTTGAGCCTCTAGAAGCCGGACTTCTCATACGTGTCCTGTATGGTCTGAATCGATCTGTAGCTTGATAGTGTGTGACGATCCACCCTTCTGGCTCAATCCCCTCCGGAGACGCTACCTTCTGGCCCCGGCCGTGCTCAGTCTTGGGGCAGTTCTTTTCCTTTGGAAACTAATTCGGATGCGTCTACATAAAAGTAAAGTGTAAGGTAGCTATTGTGTCATGTGTGATGTGTGGGTGTGTGTTTGTGCTAGTGAGCTTAAGAATCCGGATGGTATTAATAGTTAGTGAGCAACATTAGATGTGAGGTTGTTGCTCTGGACTCTTTACCCGACCCTCCTGCTGACTTACCAATTCTCGTCAGCCCTATATGCACCTCCTAATAGACTGCCTTCACCTTTCGTGACGTAATGAAACCCCTTAAAGTTTCATAATCAACAACAAACGTTTATATTTATAAGTGAATGATAATTAAAATAAAAGTACAAATCATGAATATTTGTTTGGCGTAATACAATATAGTTTTGAGTGTAAAATGAAAATTCGTAATTATATATGAAATTTGATTTTATAGGTAAGTTTGGTAAAGATATGGCAAATTAAACTAAAATCACGGATTATTAATTTTATAGGGAATAATTTAAAAACAAATAAATAAGAATCAATAATAAGAAATATGTGTAAGTATGTTTTGGACTTACCAAATTAATTCCCACGATGTCATCAGGCCTGTTGACGGTGGTCTTCTTATTTTCATATTAAATTTGTATAAGATGTTGAATTTAACGTGAAATACTTAATCTAACTGTGATAATAATTGAAATGAATTTAATATATTTTTGCAAGGAAAGTGTTTGGATTCTTGGCACTTTGTTAGTTCCAGCTTAAAGTGGTTAAACAGCCAATAAGGATTTTGAAATCCGTGTATTTTTAAATATTTGGCACATCCGGATATATTAAAAAAAATTGACGCATCCGGGTATTTTGAAAAATTGGTATATTCGGGTAATACTTTAATATAATTGAGAATTGCTGCTCCAGCAAAATGTTGGTAAGGAGAGTTTCGAAGTTCAAGGTTTACTGCATCCAATCTCTAGAGAATTTCTTTCTGTAGAATTATAGGTCCATAACGTGTCTTTGGTCGCTGGTATTGCAAATGACCCCAAGTTTATGGACTGCAAAATTGATGCAATGTTGTTTTCGGTCCTTAGATCCTTATTGGAAAGTCCGGTTATGGCTTTTTGTTATTTTTCTGGCACAATCTTTTATTTTTCTTTTCTTTCTGATATTTAAACAATTTTTCTAAATTTTTCTTCCGTAGCACAAAAAAATTAATGTCTTTTCTCTTCAAGTTTCTTTTTCCAATCCATCTCCCAAAATTTTTTTTCTTCTCTATACCTACGTAACTAATTTTTTTTGTTTATTTTTCTCTCGGCCTACTATCAATCTTACTATCACCCTTACACATTTGGTTTCAAAGCATATGTATGTATTTTTTTTTTTTTTTTGTTTATTTTTCTCTCGGCCTACTACCAATCTTACTATCACCCTTACACATTTGGTTTCAAAGCATATGTAAAGTACCCAAAGGTTAAATCGTTGGCTTATCAAAAGTCACAAATTCTCCCATAGAAACCGATCTACCGATTTTGCTTTTTGAGCCCCTACAAGGCCCAATTCATATCCGAATGGACTGAAATATGACACAATGACTTCTACAATGTTCAGCATTCAATTCATATATTTCCCGAATATAGTTATATTCGGGAAATATATGAATACCATAACAGTTCTTTTTCATTATTCTTCGTTTGCCTAAAAAGAGATACCGCGCAAAGAACTCGAGTTCTTACGGTACTGTTGATGCCTAGAGATGTCAAGAAGTGTTACCATTGCATATTCCTTGACAGCGAGAGAACTAAAGACTAGTTCGTTAAGGGTTGTTTCATAGGACTTGCGCTTACTTTATGCATTCCGTTGACGAGACAGGTGATCTCCAGGTATATTTGCCCTAAGATATGCTTCATCCCTTATGAAAAACCAATATGACGAAAACCTATTGCCTTAGTGTGGTATGGTTTCCCCCCTTTCGGAATTAAAAAGACCTTTGGGTCTCCCCATACAACATGCATATCAGTGCCTGACCATTTAAAGAAGTCAAAACTGTTTATCGCCCAAAGGATTTTCGACTCATACCCAATTCCCCCAACAACCTCCGACGAATGCATATCTGTGATTAACTCTTCTGCCCCACGTTGTCCATTGTCTATGGCACCCAAACGTTTCGTTTACAAGTAACCTCTTCAATTTAGTTAATTTTGTGTAAATTTTTAGTAGAATTCATGGTGGTGGGTTTCCAAGATTCATACCGGCCGAGCTAAGCCCGTTCCTGCTCGTTACTTGTTCATTGTGAGACAACTACCGCGGCCAGATAAAGCGACAGCCAGATAAAGCGACGGCCAGATAAACACATGCCGCATAAACCAACCATTCGAGGAAGTTGGACTCACATTTGTTTGCCTTTGTTTGTTGATCAACTTTTTTCAGCTATTGACTTTTCTTTGGCACCAAAAACATATCTTTGTGTGAATTGAAACAATTTATGTGTCCAGAGTTTCACATTTATTTGAAAATGTATTAATAGTATTATAACCACAAAATGTTTTAAAGTTTTTGTATTTAAGAGTAATAATTTATACATAAAAAAATTATTACTCTTAAACGGTTTGGTGGAAAAATACAAAAAAAAAAAAAAAATTTGAGGAAAATGCAAATGCGATTGAAGGCAAAGATTCGCATTAAAATTTTTGACTAAAATCAATGAAAAAAAGTAAAAAGGCGTAAAGTTCGGCCGGGCCGAACTTTGGATACCCACCAGCTCGTGTATATATGTAAACCACCTTTTATCAAAATCCGGTGAAAATTGCATACCTTATGTCCCATAGCAGATATAACGAAATATTGGGTTGCCCAAAAACTAATTGCGGATTTTTCATATAGTCGGCGTTGACAAATTTTTTCACAGCTTGTGACTCTGTAATTGCATTCATTCTTCTGTCAGTTATCAGCTGTTACTTTTAGCTTGCTTTAGAAAAAAAGTGTAAAAAAAATATATTTGATTAAAGTTAATTCTAAGAGTTATTAAAAATGCATTTACTTTCTTTTAAAAAATCCGCAATTACTTTTTGGGCAACCCAATATATACCGACTTCGACCAAATAATAATAAGTACAAGTCATTGTTTAATTGTGTATAACAAAATATTAAATTGAGAGATCGGTCTACATGGCAGCTATATTCAAATCTGGACCTATCTATGCCATGTTGCAGAAGTAGGTTAGGTGAAAAGAGGGTGCTGATATTAATCCGCCCCATGCCACTATGGACATACACCTAAGCCAGTAATCGGCTCTAAAAACTATAAAGTAACCTCTAAAAAGAAAATTTTAAGTTAGGAATTCCGTGCTACTTACAAAATCCTTAATTGTTTTCAATCCCCTAAGTTGGTTCATGTCTGATATTGTGTCTCCACCTAAGTACCGGTATCTGTTGGACGCGAAAGCCGGGCAATGACAAAGGAAATGCTTCAACATCTCATTATCTTCCCCGCATGCCCTACACATGCTATCACTTGCCGCAGCGATTTTTAACATAGGTGAGCTCGTAGTCCTATGTGTCACGTTATAATACCAATAGCTATACTGACCTCCTTCTTGCTTCCTTTCAGTAATAGCCTCGTCTTCTCACGATCTGGATCCCCCCATAGGATTTTCGCCGTCCTACCGACCGTTTCGCTGTTCCACAATGTTGCATGCGCACTACCACTCCCTTAACTCGGACTGCGTCGACCTGAAAGTCTTAGGGTAAACCAAGTTTATTGACGGCAGTCCTCTGGCCTTCACCGCCAAAGCGTCTGCCCTTTCATTTCCCCTTACTCCGTTATGGACCGGCACCCAAACGATGCGGATTTTCCCATACTCAGAGAAGGCGTTAATCTCCTTCTTACACTGCAAAGCTGTTCGTGGCCTTACCCTCATGGTTGTTATTGCCCTTATGGTCATTTTACTGTCCGTAAAGATGTTCAAACTCGACGTCCTCGCGTTAGCACCACACCACCTTACGCATTCCGTGATCGCCCGGATCTCCGCCTGCAAGACCGTATTATGGCCTGGCAGTCTAAAACAGATGTCAGTCCCTGGTTTTTCAATGTAAACCCCCAGGCCTACTCTGTCCTCTAGATTTGATCCATCCCCACATATTGAAGAAGTATGTCGAGGGACATAACTTAAATCACTGTCCCAAATTTCGGCGACATCGGACAAGAAATGCGCCTTTTATGTGCCCAAAGCCTTAAATCGAGAGATCGGTCTATATGGCAACTATATCCAAATCTGGATCGATCTGGGCCAAATTAAAGAATGTTGTCTAGTAGCCTTACACAACTCACTGTACCAAATTTCAGCAAAATCAGATAATAAATGTGGCTATTATGGGCCTAAGACCCTAAATCGAGGGATCGGTTTATATGGCAGTTAAATTCACATAAAGACCGATCTGGACCAAATTGAAGAAGGATGTCCGGTGACCAAACACATCTCAAATTTCAGCAAAATCGGATAATAAATGTGGCTTTTATGGGCCTAAGACCGTCAATCGGAGGATCGGTCTATATGGCAGCTATATCCAAATCTAGACCGATCTGAGCCAAATTGACGAAGGATGTCGAAGGGCCTTACACAACTCACTGTCCCAAATTTCAGCAACATCGGACAATAAATGTGCCTTTTATTGGCTTCAAACCTTATATCGAGAGATCAGTCTATATGGCAGCTAGATCCAAATCTGGACCTATCTATGCCATATTGCATACCATGGATCGCATTTGTCGAGTTCTTTTCCCGCCATCTCTTCTTAGGCAAAAAATGGATAAAAGAAAAGATTTGCTATGCTATTAGAGCGATATCAAGATATGTTCAGGTGGACCACAATTCAATTAAATGTTGGAGACCTGTGTAAAATGTCGAAATTAATGTCGAATAAAATTCGAATAAGTCTTGCGCCCTTTGGGGGCTCAAGAAGTAAATAGAGAGATCGATTTATATGGGAGCTGTATCAGGCTATAGACCGATTCAGACCATAATAAATACGTATATTGATGGTCATGAGAGGATCCGTCGTACAAAATTTCAGGCAAATCGGATAATAATTGCGACCTCTAGAGGTTTAGCACAGTTGTTGGAAGCCTTAGCGAAACACGTCGTGCAAAATGTCTGCCAAATCGGATGAGAATTGCGCCCTCTAGAGGCTCAAGAAGTCAAGACCCAAGATTGGTTTATATGGCAGCTATATCAGGTTATGAACCGATTTGAACCATACTTGGCACAGTTGTTGGAAGTGATACCAAAACACTAATTTCAGTTAAATCGGATGAGAATTTTGCCCTCTAGAGGCTCATGGCCGATACGGGATGACTATTAGCACCACACAGGCTGGAACTTTGAGCTCCGACTTGTGTGGTGCCCATCGTTATCACGGGAAGCTTAGCTGAAAGCTACCGGGCGCGTCCACAGGTTGCGGATGGTGGAAAGCTCTGTTTTTATGCGGAGTAGCTGCAAATGCGGCAGCGGGCAGTCAGCGATTTTCGAGAAGAGAGTCTTAGTGAGGAGTCTGGTGGCACTGGCTCTTAATTAAATACTGAGTGCCAATGATACTCGAGATGACAAGGCGAGTTATTGGCGTCTTCAAATAACCAATGGCCAACATCAGCGTCTGTTCCCAGGTTAGGGGCGGCTGGCGGCGAGCGTCGGATCTTGGAGCAAGCGGCTCGCCACAACGAGGGATACATGTGCAATCCCACAAAACCCATGCGGTTGGGGCGCTGGGCCAGTAACACGAGAAGTACAAGACAAATATAACCGCCTTACAGGAAATGCGATGGACTGGAAATGGCGTCACTACAACACCAAACGGTGACGAACTATACTATAGCTGCCATAACACGAGACATGAATTTGGCTGTGGATTTGTGGTTAGTCGGAGACTGAAACACCTTGTCTCCAGCTTTACTCCGGTGGATGGGGGGCTAGCCACAATCCGCATAAAAGTCAAATTCTGAAACATCAGCCTTATTTGTGCCCATGACCCGACGGAAGACAAAGACGAGCAGACCAAGGATATTTTCTACGAGAGCCTATATAGAGAATATGACCGCTGCCTGCCCGTGATATTAAAATCGTTCTGGGAGATTTTAATGCGAAAATAGGGAAGGAAGACATTTTTGGTCCAACAGTCGGGAAGTTTAGCCTCGACAAGATAACGTCCAGTAATGGGTTGAGGCTGATAGATTTCGCCACGGCAAAAAACATGGTAGTTAATAGCACCAGATTTCAACATAAAAATATTCACAAAGCCACATGGCTGTCACCCGATCAAAACAAGAGAAACCAAATTGATCACGTTGTGATAGATGGAAGACATTCATCCGGCGTGTTAGATGTACGATCGATCCGTGGAGCGAATATAGATTCGGATCATTAGCTGGTTGCAGCAATGGTTCGCACCCGACTGAACATGGCGAGGAAAGTACGATCTGACACTGCACGGAAGCTGGACATTGAAAAGCTGCAAACACAACAAATGGCAGCGGCATACTCCACTCGACTGACCCAACTGCTTGATGAAAGCACTCTTTGTTCCGATGATATGATGGCAAACTATTGACCACTCCATAGAAAATGCCCCGAAATTAGTATTTGGGTACCGGAAGCCTCCTCCAAAAAACCCATGGTTCGACCAAGAGTGTCAAGATGCTACTGAAGCCAAGAATGCGGGATATAGAGCCACCCTGCAATCAGTAGCAACGTGCCAGATGAAGGAGAGGTATCGGGAGAAAAGGAGAGAGGAGTAACGTCTATTCTGCAGAAAGAAAAAGGAAATGGAAAGACATGAGTGCGAGCGAATTGAGATGTACAGGAGTCAGAATGAAGTCCAGAAATTCTACCAAAGAATTAAACATCAAACCGATGGCTTTGATGCAGGTACATCCTCCTGTAGAGACAAAGAAGGAAATCTGGTAACTGATACAGACAACATGCTGAGGATATGGAAAGAACATTTTACCCAACTGCTAGCGTCCGATGTTGGCGGCGAAGAGGATACCGCAGAACCAATCCCTGATGATGGTATAGAATATTTACCTCCTAGTCAGAATGAGGTCCAAGTAGCAGTAACCCGACTAAAGAACAATAAGGCAGCAGGAGCCGACGGGTTACCCGCTGAACTATTTAAGACCGGAGGCGACACGCTGATAAGGCGTATGATCAGCTTATCTGAGCAATCTGGCTAGAAAAAAGCACTCCCGATGATTGGAACCTCATCATACTATGTCCCGTACACAAGAAAGGAGACAAAACGGAATGTGCCAACTATAGAGGAATAAGTCTTCTCCCCATCGCGTACACGATATTCACTAGCCCACTGTGTGAAAAATTAAAACCCAAAGTCAATGAGATAATTGGGCCCTATCAATGCAGCTTTAAACCAAGTAAATCCACCCTAGACCAGATATTCACACTGCGCCAAATCCTGGAAAAGACCCGAGAAGGACAAATCAACACCTACCATCTCTTTGTTGACTACAAAGCCGCTTTCGATACCCCTTTACGTTCAAAGGTATTTCAAGACATGTCTGAGTTTGGTATCCCTGCAAAATTAATAAGAATCTGCAGGATGACACTTTCTGATACGCGTTCCTCAGTAAGAATAGGAAAGAATCTCTCCTATCGATATCATAGATCGGTCACCAGAAGTAGTAACTGCAGCCTTTGAAAGAATCGAAAGAGAGTCAGTGAAAATGGGTCTGGCAGTAATTGGAGATAGCAAAGTTACGCGCATCAAGATACAACGGCTGCTTTGGCTAAGTCATGTTGTCAGAATGGATGAAGAAGCTCCAGCAAAGAAGTCTTTTGAAGGCAAACACGGTGGTACACGCAAACCGTGGTCATCCCGATGGAAAGATCAAGTTGTGGGAGACACCTCGAAACTTGGTGTCAGAGATTTTAGAATGAGCGAAATTTCAAGCAGCTAGCTTTACTCCTTCGAAAGTTAGAGCGATTTTGACAGACAGACGGACGGACTGTCCGACGCATGGACAGAAGGACGGACATGGTTAGTTCGACTTAAAATGTCATGACGATCAAGAATATATATACTTAACGGGGTCTCAGACGCATACTTCGAGGTGTTACAAACATAATGACGAAATTGGTATACCCTCACCCTATGGTAAAGGATATAAAAAGAATCTGTGCAAAGTTTCAGCTCAATGTCTCTACTTTTAAATACTGTAACGTGATTTCAACAGTTAGATCAACAATATATATGTAGTTTATTGGCTCGGAAATGGATATTTCGATGTGTTACAAACGGAATGAATAGCAACCATAATAATCGATTTGCCCGATTTTACTTCTTGAGCTTCATTTCTGACGATGCTGCATCTTTGCACAATGACTTGTATGATGACTACCAACATCAATGCCTTTATTTCAGTTCCGGTTAATAACCAATGGATGGGAAATTATTCAGACCAAAAAGACCAACCATTCGCCATAATCCCTGATCTCATATTGTGGGTAAAGTAGTGTTTGAGGGTATTAAACAACTGCAGCCGTATCATGCAATTCAATTTGACACCACCAAACTCACACACACATTGTGCATATTTGAGAGCTAATTTTCGGTTTTGGCTGTTTGGGTTGAAGTGTCTGGTGTATGCATCCTTTTTTGGTTGTTGTCATCGGTGGTTTTCGTATTCATTCAAACATACTTTACTCCAGCTTGCAGCTGTTGCTGTATTTGTAGCTTATGGTCTTTGGCGATACAAGTGTCGTATGGCATGAAAATTACATTTTATATCCATTCACACATCAGCAGCGCGGGATAGTGGAAATCGAGGAGTTGCAACTGCAACTGCAAACAGCATGTACAGATTTCAGTTTAATCCTATTTTAAAATCGCATGGAACACATTGTAGCGAAAAATACAGTCAAAAGCGCATGGAAGCAGCTAGCCACATGGCATGGCAAAATCAGATTACTTACCAGACAGACACACATTGCGACTAAGGGTTTAAGCCATCTACAAGAGAAAAATCAACATTCCCATTTTCAGTAGAATCATTAAGGTAAATCGTTAATATGCTTTTGAAAATTACATAATTATCGCCTTAAATCAAAGCTGGGAAAATTTTTAAGTAACTTTTATTAATGCATTCCAGATCCAGTGACATTTAAGATAATTGGTAACATAACTGCCATATGTAGGTAACTTTAAATTACAATCCACCTTTTCAAACTTCAGCGCAAAAACTTTTCACTTATGTGGGTAAGTGCATATAAACCAAATCAGACTTATAAACAGATTTTTATACCCCCCACTGAAGAATGGGGGTATATTCAATTTCTCATTCCGTTTGCAACACATCGAAATATCCATTTCCAACCCTATAAAGTATATATATTCTTAATCAGCGTAAAAATCTAAGGCGATGTAGCCTTGTCCGTCCGTCTGTCTGTTGAACTCACATAACAGTCTTTAAAAATAAAGATATTGAGCTGAAACTTTGCACGGATTATTTTTTGTCCATATGCAGGTTAAGTTCGAAGATCGGACTATATCTTGATATAGCACCTATATAGACCGATCCGCCGATTTAGGGTCTTAGGCCCATAAAAGCCACATTTAATATCCGATTTTGATGAAATTTGGGATAGTGAGTTGTGTTAGACCCTTCGATAACCTTCGTCAATTTGGCCCAGATCGGTCCAGATTTTGATATAGCTGCCATATAGACCGATCCGCCGATTTAGGGTCTTAGGCCCATAAAAGCCAGATTTATCATCCGATTTTGCTGAAATTTGGGACAGTGAGTTGCGTTAGGCCCTTTGAAATCCTACGTGAATTTGGCTCAGATCGGTCTAGATTTGGATATAGCTGCCATATAGACCGATCCTCCGATTAAGGGTCTTAAACCCATAAAAGCCACATTTATTATCCGATTTTGCTGAAATTTGAGACAGTGAGTTATGTTAGGCACTTCGGCATCCTACGTTAATTTGGCCCAGATCAGTTCACATTTGGATATAGCTGCCATATAGACCGATCCTCCAATTAGGGGTCTTAAGCCCATAAAAGCCACATTTATTATCCGATTTTGCTGACATTTAGGACAGTGAGTTGTGTTAGGCCCATCGACATACTCCTTTTATTTGGCCCTGATCGGTTCAGATTTGGATATAGCTACCATATAGACCGATCCGCCGATTTAGGGTCTTAGGCCCATAAAAGCCACATTTATTATCCGATTTTGATGAGATTAGGGATAGTGAGTTGTGTTAGACCCTTCGATAACCTTCGTCAATTTGGCTCAGATCGGTTCAGATTTGCATATAGCTGCCATATAGACCGATCCTCCGATTTAGGGTCTTAGGGCCATAAAATGCACGTTTATAATCCGATTTTGCTTGAAATTTGGGGCAGTGAGTTGCGTTAGGCCCTTTGGCATCCTACGTTAATTTGGCTCGGATCGGTCCAGATTTGGATATAGCTGCCATATAGACCGATCCTCCGATTTAGGGTTTTAGGCACATAAATGCAACATTTATTATCCGATTTTGCTGAAATTTGGGACAGTGCGTTGTGTTGGGCTCTTTGGCATCCTACGTTAATTTGGCTCAGATCGGTCCATATTTGGATATAGCTGCCATATAGACCGATCCTCCGATTTAGGGTCTTAGGCCCATAAAAGCCACATTTATTATCCGATTTTGCTGAAATTTGGGACAGTGAGTTCTGTTAGGCCCTTCGATATTCTTCTTTGATTTGGCTCAGATCGGTCCAGATTTGGATATATCTCTCTTATAGACCGATCCTTCGATTTAGGGTCTTAGGCCCATTAAAGCCACATTTATTATCCGATTTTGCTGAAATTTGAGTAACCTTAGACCCTTCGATATTCTCCTTCAATTTGGCCCTGATCGGTTCAGGTTTGGATATAGCTGCCATATAGACCGATCCTCCGATTTAGGGTCTTAGGCCCATAAAAGCCACATTTCTTACCCGATTTTACTGAAATTCGAATTGTCTTAGGACCTTGGAGATTCTCCTTCAATTTGGACCTGATCGGTTCAGATTTGGATACAGCTCCCATGTAGACCGATTTCACGATTTTGGTCCCATAAAAGGCACATTTATTGTCCGATGTCGCTGAAATTTGAGACAGTGAGTTATGTTAAGCTAATTAATACTTCTTCTTAATATACTTCTGCAATATGGCACACATCGGTCCAGATTTGTATATAGCTGCCATATAGACTGATCTTTGGGTTTTAGGTTTTGGGGCCATAAAAGGCACATTTATTGCCTAATGTCGCTGAAATTTGACAAAGTGAGTTGTATTAGGTTCTTCGACGTACTTCTTCATTTTGGCCCAGATCGGTCCAGATTTGGATATAGCTGCCATGTAGACCGATATCTCGATTTAAAGTCTTGGCCCCATAACAGGCTCATTTATAATCCGATTTCACTGAAATTTGACACAGTGACTTATGTTACGCTTTTCGACATTCGTGTCGTATACGGTTTCGATTGGTTTATTTTTAGATATAGCTACTATACTTATTAGTAAAATTGCAAATTTTGCCCATGAACATTTCACTAAGGAACAGGGGCAAACTTTTCACATATCAATGAGTGCAGTCCGATTCAAGTTAAAGCTCAATGATAAGGGGCCTCCTTTTTCTAGCCGAGTCCGAACGGCGTGCCACACCTCTTAAGAGAGAAGTTTTACATGGGATAGTACCTCACAAATGTTGCCAGCATTAGGAGGTGAAAATCACCGCTGATATTTTTTTTCTAATAGTCTCACCAGGATTCCAACCCAGGTGTTTAGCGTCATAGGCGGACATGCTAACCTCTGCGCTACGGTGGCCTCCAGAAGTTGGTCCAAATCGGAACATATTTCGATATAATTGCTACGGGACATAAGGTATGCAATTTTCACCGGATTTTGATGAAAGGTCGTTTACATATATACCCGAGGTGATGGGTATCCAAAGTTCGGCCCGGTCGAACTTAACGCCTTATTACTTTTTGTATACCCATTTTGTGATGTTGGGCATTCATGCCCGTTTTGGGTGTTTTTGGGGTTGGAGAGGCTCTGCAGGCACATTGGAATACATTTTTATGTTATATTTGCACTCTACTTTTAAATACCTTTCATTTGATACCCATATTGCCCAATTCGGTAAAAGTGTCCTGTTGGATGGTATTTTTGGAGGTGGTGTACCCCCCCCGACACTTGGGTTGCCATTTTTATGCCAAGTTCGTACTCTACACATAAATATCTTTCATTTTATACCCATATTGTCCCAATCGGTAAATATGTCCTGTTGTGGTATTTTGGGGGTGTGTAGGGGTGGGCGCCCCAGACACTAAAAAATAAACTTTTATTTTTCAAGGGTTTTTTTGCCTGTTAGGTCGAGATCATTAAATTCTACAGTTTTTGTTTGTTTCAAAACGAGCTGAATGATCGAAGATGCAAATGGAAAAGGAAAGCCAAATCAAACCATCACACCTAATGTGGTTGAAAAGTCTTCTAACCAAAGACGAAACACGTCCCATAGTGGTTGGTGTGTGTTGCTACCTTTGTCTTTTCTTTTCCATTTGCATCTTCGATCATTCAGCTCGTCTCGAAAGAGAAAACAAACAAACAACTTTTATTTCAGATGTGTATTCTAATTTTAAATACATTTCATTTCATACCCATATTGCCCAAAGCGGTGAAAGATTTCTGTTGGAGTGTTTTTTGCGGGTGGGGGACCTCCCCCCCCCCTCCCCGAAAACTTAAGGTGAAATTTGAATACCTTGTTCGTACTCTACTCTTAAATACCTTTCGTTTGATACCTATATTGTCCCAATCGGTAAACATGTCTGTTCGGGTAGGTTTTAGGATGGGGCGTCCCCCTAAAGTTGGTTGACCCCAAAATTTTATACAAATTTCGGGTACCATAAGATGGTACACTAAATTTCGATTTATTCGGTGCACTCATCTTCGAGATCTGACGTTTTTGGAAATTCGGGTAAGGGGGAGCGTCCGCCCCCCTTCGGATATCAAAAAATCTAACTAAAACTCTACCATCTTTGAAAATGCAAATGCGTAACAATTTCATTTTTATATAATAGATATCTCTCATTAAGTACTTGTTAAATTATATTAGACTTTGAGTTTGTCGAGCGATTTATGTGTTATGTTATCCTATCGACTTTTAAATATCTACTTTGTATATATCTGGCTATTCCACATTGAAGTGTTAACTAACTTAAGAAACCTTTAAGAGAAATAGTTACACCATGTTCATTTGGTTCACTTTCAAAATACCCTTGTAAAGTCAAACTACGTTTTGTGTGGTCTCTGAGACTTTAACCATTTCTATAAATGCTGGCTAAATAAAAGAAATATTTTATTATACTTTACACTCAACAAACCTATCAACAATGTCCTCCAAAAGCCCCTTTGAAGGACACGGAAATACTAAAAATTATGCAATTAAATATTCATAAACGATGTTTGCAAATGTTCTTATGATTCTCATTATAATTGTTTACCACAGCGGTAGTGTTTTTAGTATTTCCGTTTGCAAGACTTCTGCAAATCCTGCATAATACTCTCCTTGGTGTGGTGTGGCGTGGAGTGGTGTGGAGTGGCATTGTAAGAACAATGTTTGTATTTTGCACGGTGCGATGCCAAGAACAATGGTGGCAAGCACAAAACGCTTTATTACCCTGCTAAGTACACTTAACAATGTCACGACTTGCGCATACATTGGCTTATTCAGATTAGTATAGACTTAAATAACATTTTAATTTTTGCTCGCCACGCTGGAGGAGAAATATTTGCAGCCTTCGTTTTGTTCGAAATGTCTAATATTTTAATTGGTTTTCTTTTTGCATGTAAAAAGCGAAGAAAAAGGTAATTTATGCGTTCGTGTGAATAAACATTTATCTCACAAATTGTTAAGCAATACGACTTGTCCTTGGTCAAAACTGTTGATATTTCAATCTAAACATGATATAAGGTTAGAAATGCTGGGGTATTATAATGTTGGCGTTAATTGATGTGCATAATTTTAACAAGGAACGAATCTTGGAAACCCACCATCAAGGATTCTGCTAAAAATATACCCCCCTGCTAGCTCAATTTATATTTGCATTACTTTGCAACAATCAAATGGGGTATTGACTAAGGCTTCTATAGTCTCAAAAAGTCAAAACCGGGACCGGTTTATATGGAGGCTATATGAGTTAATATACAGATTTGGACCAACTTAGAACGGATGTTGGAAATCAGAACAGAAGTTTTTGTGCCAAATTTTAGCCAAACTAGGTGACAATTGAGGCTCCTAGGGGCTCAAGAAGTCAAATCCGGGTATCTATTGGGTTGCCCAAAAAGTAATTGCGGATTTTTCATAAAGTCGGCGTTGACAAATTTTTTCACAGCTTGTGACTCTGTAATTGCATTCTTTCTTCTGTCAGTTATCAGCTGTTACTTTGAGCTTGCTTTAGAAAAAAGTGTAAAAAAAGTATATTTGATTAAAGTTCATTCTAAGTTTTATTAAAAATGCATTTACTTTCTTTTAAAAAATCCGCAATTACTTTTTGTGCAACCCAATATATACAAGGGGGCTTTATCAGTTTATAAACCGATTTGGATCAAGCTTGGCGCAGATTTTGCAATCCACAAGTTTTTGTGCCAAATTTTATCGGATAAAAGGTGGCTTTTAGTGGCAAAAGAAGTCAAAACCAGGGGAGCAGTATATATAGGAGCTTTATTCAAATTTGAATGGCTATAGTCTATTTGCAGTACCCAGTGACCCACATTAATGAGAAATATCTGAGAAAATTTTCAAACGGCTAAACTCAACGATATTTTTTTTTTCGAAGCAAACATTTCGTACTGCTATTTCAACTAATAAATTCTGCTGTTTTAAATACAAAAATCTGATAAAATATTTAAGAAAAATAAGTAAAAAGGCGTTAAGTTCGGCCGAGCCGAACTTTGTATACCCACCACCCTGGTGTATATATGTAAATCCAGTGAATCCAATGCAAAATAAATGTCCCCATGGCAGCTCTATCAAAATATGTTTCAACTTAGACCCAATTCGACACGGATATTGAATGGTCTAATAAGTAAAAGTCATTGTTCAATTTTGTAGAACAAAATATTAGCCTTTTTGGTGGCCATATCCAAATATAGACCCATCTGAATTGAAAAGCCTAACATAAGTCACTGTGTCGAATTTCAGTGAAATCGGATTATAAATGTGCTTTTTATGGGGCCAAGACTTCAAATCGAGAGATCGGCCTATATGGTAGCTATGTCCAAATCTTGACCGATCTGGGCCAAATTGAAGAGGACTTTTGAAGGGCCTAATACAATTCACTATCCCAAATTTTGGCGAAATCGGACAATAAATGAGCCTTTTATGAGACCAAGACCTTAAATCGGGAGATCGGTCTATATGGCAGCTATAGCCAAATCTGGACCGATCTGAGCCAAATTAAAGAAGGCTGTCCAAGAGTCTAACACAACTCGTTGTTCCAATTTTCGGCGAAATCGGATAATAAATACGCCTTTTATGATGCAAAATCATTATATCGAGAGATCGGTCTATATGGCAGCTATATCCAAATCTAGACCCATCTCGGCCAAATCAAAGAGAGACGGCAAGGGGTTAAACCTAACTCACTGTCCCTAATTAAGGCAAAATCGGACAATAAATGCGCCTTTTATGGGCCCAAGACCTAAAACCGAGAGATCGGTCTATATGGCAGCTATATCCAAATCTGGACCGATCTGAGCCAAATTAAAGAAGGCTGTCCAAGAGTCTAACACAACTCGCTGTTCCAATTTTCGGCGAAATCGGATAATAAATACGCCTTTTATGATGCAAAATCATTATATCGAGAGATCGGTCTATATGGCAGCTATATCCAAATCTAGACCCATCTCGGCCAAATCAAAGAGAGACGGCAAGGGGTTAAACCTAACTCACTGTCCCTAATTAAGGCAAAATCGGACAATAAATGCGCTTTTTGTGGGCTCAAAACCTTAAACCGAGGGATCGGTCAATATGGCAGATATATGCAAATCTGAGCCGAGCTGTGCCGCTGTCTCAAATGTCACCGAGATCGGACAATAAATGTGTCTTTAATGGGCCCAATACCATAAATCGAGGGATTGGTCTATATGGCAGCTATATCCAAATCTGGACCGATCTGAGCCAAATTGAAGAAGAATGTCAAAGAGCCTAACATAACTCACTGTCCCAAATTTTGGAGACATCGGACAATAAATGCGCCCTTTATGGGCCCAAAATCTTAAATCGAGAGATTGAAGAGGGCTATCGAAGAGCCTAACATAACTCAGTGTTCCAAATTTCGGCGAAATAGTACAATAAATGCGCCTTTTATGAGCCCAAGACCTTAAATCGCGAGATGACAGCCATATCCAAATCTGGACCGATCTGGGCCAAAGTGAAGAAGAATGTCGACGGGCCTGTCACAACTCACTGTTCCAAATTTCGGCGTAGTCGGACAATAAATGCACCTTTTATAGGCCCAAAACCTTAAATCGAGAGATCGGTCTATATGGCAGCTATAGCCAAATCTGAACCGATTTATGCCATATTGCAAATAGATGTCGAGGGGCCTAACGAAACTCACTGTCCCAAATTTCGGTGACAACGGACAATAAATGCGCCTTTTATGGGCCCAAGACCTTAAACCGAGAGATCGGTCAATATGGCAGCTATACCCAAAACTGAGCCGAGCTGTGCCGTATTACAGAGGTACATCAAGGGACTTAACATAACTCACTGTCCCAAATGTCACCGAGATCGGACAATAAATGTGCCTTTAATGGGCCCAATACCATTAATCGAGAGATTGGTCTATATGGCAGCTATATCCAAATCTGGACCGATCTGAGCCAAATTGAAGAAGAATGGCGAAGAGCCTAACACAACTCACTGTCCCAAATTTTGGAGACATCGGACAATAAATGCGCCATTTATGGGCCCAAAATCTTAAACCGAGAGATGTCGAGGGGCCTAACGAAACTCACTGACCCAAATTTCGGCGAAATCGGACTATAATTGCACCTTTTATGGGCCCAAAACCTTAAATCGAGAAATCGGTCTATATGGCTGCTATATCCAAATCTGGACCGATCTGGGCCAAATTGAAGAAGAATATCTACTGACCTAGCACAATTGACTGTCCCAAATTTCAGTAAAATTGAATAATGAATATGACTTTTATGGGCCCAAACCCTTAATCGGCGGATCGGTCTATATGGGGGCTATATCAAGATATAGTTCCACATAGCCCATCTTTGAATTTAACCTGCTTATGATTAAACCAGTAAGGAAGGGCAAATTCGGACGGTGCCTGCATAATACCCCACACCTACCCTATAAGTACAATGTGGGACCTATATCCAATTCTGAACCAATTTTGATGGACCTCGTCGGATGTTTTCAGATGGGTTATTAAACAATCCTTATCAAATTTCGAGCATATGTGTTCACACTGTAATAACTACGGTTGACAAATGACAACATTATTGTCAATTAACCAAAATCTGACGAACATGTATATGGGAGCCATATCTAATTCTGAACCAATTTTGAGCAAACTTCTCAGATAATGTGGTGGTCGCGCACTGCGCTTGCAGTGGCTCTTGGGGTGAATATATGGCGATATACATATATGACAGCTATATCTAAATCTGTGCCGATTGCTATGAAATTCACCAGTAATATTGAGAGTCATAAGAAAATCCTTCCTGCCAAATTTCGACAGAATCGGATAACAAATGATCACTTTTTTGCAATATTTCTTAAAATCGGACAAACATATATATGAGAGCTATATCTAAATCTGAACTGATTTCAAGCAAAAAAAAACTCCTCAGATACCGTGGCAGTCGCCGAGGAAAGCGTTGTGCAAAGTTTTGGCAAGATTGGTCAATAAATGCGCTTGCAATGGCTCTTAAAGTGAAAATCAGGCGATATACATTTATGACAGCTATATCTAAATCTGAGCCGATTGCTATGAAATTCACCAGTAATATTGAGAGTCATAAGAAAATCCTTCCTGCAAAATTTCGACAAAATAGGATAACAAATGAAAACTTTTTTGCAATATTCCTGCAAAGCGGACGAACATATATATGGGAGCTATATCGAAATCTGAACCGATTTCGATCAAAGTGCAATATTTTGGCAAGATTGATCAATAAATGTGCTTGCAGTGGATCTGTGAATGAAAATATATATATATATATATATATATATATATATATATATATATATATATATATATATATATATATATATATATATATATATATATATATATATATATATATATATATATATATATATATATATATATATATATATATATATATATATATATATATATATATATATATATATATATATATATATATATATATATATATATATATATATATATATATATATATATATATGTATATATATAAGAGCTATATCTAAATCTGAATCGATTTTCATGAAACTCACCAGTAATATTGAGAGTCAAGAGAAAATCCCTCCTGCCACATTTCGAGAGAATCGGTTAACAAATGACCATTTTATTGCAATATTACAGCAAATCGGAAGAACTTATATATGGGAGCTATATGGAAATCTGAACCGATTTCGATCAAACTCCATGTATATTGTGGTAGTTATTGAGGAAAGCGTTGTGCAATATTTTGGCAAGATTGATCAATAAATGTGCTTGCAGTGGCTCTAGGTATGAAAATCGGCCGCTATATATATATGAGAGCTATATCTTAATCTGAACCGATTTCCATGAAATTCACCAGTTATGTCGCCAGTCGTAAAATTCCTTCCTGCCAAATTTCGAGACAATCGGTTAACAAATGACCATTTTATTGCATTATTACTGAAAATCGGACGAATATATATAT
>NC_081555.1:38927624-39006565 GCF_963082655.1 Stomoxys calcitrans
CGGATTGACAAAATGAATATACCCCCATCCTTCGGTGATGGGTATAAAAATTAATACGACTTTGCTGCAGCAATTTTGTCACTAATCCAAATCACTCAAAAAAAATGAAAATCGAAACACAAATGCCTTCGCAAACTTCGAAGCCAATCTTGGCCAAAATTTAAAACTCGTGTATCCCCGAAACCAGTGGAGATATTGTATTACCTCAAGCAAACTTTTTTTGCTGGGATTTTTGAGCTCTATGCAGCAAAAAAATGAATTCTGAAAATAGAACAAATGAAGATTTGACAGCCCGAACAGTTTTTCGAAATGACAAGGAGATCATTTTTGGAGCCAGCCATTAGGCGCCCCGACCACCTAGGGCCTTGACGTTCTGCACACGATCTGGATTATTCATCAGCTCTAACTATTCCAAATTTCAAAGGGATAACTCTACCCGTTCCCACATGGCATATTTTTTACCAGTTTTTTTTAGATTTTCCCCCACTGTGCGTAGGAGCATTTCATATGTCATTGCCCGGCTTTCGCTGCTTAAAGGCACCGGTACTTAGGTGGGGACACAATAACAGACATGAACCAACGTTGGGGCTAGGCATGGGAAAAAATTAGGGATTTTGGGGGCCCTGACTTAAATTTTTTTTCGCACAACAAGTCGATTACTGGTTTAGGTGTATGTCCATAGTGCCATGGGGCGGATTAATATGCGCACCCTTTATTCAACCTAACCTAACCTAATCTTACCAATATCACGCCAGGACCTAAAATACTCTACTGATATCCTTTGAAAGCACTACTTCCAACCTGTCGGTACGGATTATTCTAAACCGAATTCCATAATATCTCGCATATTCCGTATTGGCATCAAAAGGAAAACCAGTGGAGGGTATGCATTTCTCTATTTGGACGGTAATAGGCACAGTTATTAGAAGTCATAACAAAATAGTCCGTTTGAAACTTTTAACGGAATTGGGTAAAAGTATTGGCTTTTAGGAACTCAAGAAGTCAAATCGATTGGCCATTTTATATAGGAGCTGGCTTTTTGAGACTCAACATTCCTCAATTTTCTCCGATTTGGCGGAAATGTGATAAGTGAAGTACGTTTTGACCATCTTCAACACTCACACAAAATCTCGTCCAGAGAGCTTCATAAATAGATATAGTCCGTATATGAACATGGAGGCAACCGTAGCTCAGAGGTTAGCATGTCTGCCTATGACGCTGAACGCCTGGGTTCGAATCCTGGTGAGACCATTTGAAAAAATTATCAACGGTTTTTTTTTCTCCTAATGCTTTTGTGAGGTACTGTGCCATTTAAAAATTCTCTCCAAAGAAGTCGAACTGCGGCACGCCATTCGGACTGCCTATGACGCTGAACGCCTGGGTTCGAATCCTGGCGAGACCATTGGAAAAAATTTTCAACGGTTGTTTTTCCCTCCTTATGCTTTTGTGAGGTACTATGCCATGTAAAACTTCTCTCCAAAGAAGTCGAACTGCGGCACGCCATTCGGACTCGGCTATAAATAGGAGGCCTCTTATCATTGAGCTTAAAACTTGAATAGGTCTGCCCTCATTGATATGTGAGAAGTTTGCCCTTGTTCCTTAGTGGAATGTTCATGAGCAAAATTTGCATTTGCATATAAACATGTCTGACTGCCCATGAATTTTTGTTGCAATTTTGATCAGTGGATGAATTTGATGCCGGTTGTTTTTGAAACCCAATGACGAAGCCTTTTAAAATCGATAAAGATTTAGTAAGCCATAGCCTTTTAAATGTTGTTTTCCATTGAATTCTGAGTTCATTGCCCGATTGTAGTCCATACTTCTTTACTGGTGCAGTCTGCAAATGGATTTTTAACATTTTTAACATCAACCCTCCTTGGGAATGGTAAAGCACATGATTTCTCTTACAGTATGCCATAAAGTGATTTAAAATTTAGAATTTCCAAAATGTCGTCTATGCTACAAGTCTCTTTCTGCACGACTTAGACTTAAAATGATTTATAAAAGCTTTTACATATCTCTTTTTGAAATTTCCACAATAGACTAGATTTCCAACTATCAAATGTCACTAAGTATGGTAGGATATGAATCATTCTTCAAATGTGTAAGGCATTCAAAACGGAAAAAATTTGAACTATTCGCCTTAAATTTGAATATTTTCCCCGTATTTTATTGCTCTTGACTATGATGACAAGCTCATGATACTGAGTACCAGGGGGCATTGAACCTTAACACATGTCGTCATGGTAGCTTTAAATATTCGTCGCTTTCATTTAAATCATGGGCATATTAAGTTTGCCGTGTGTGTGAGTGGGTCAATGGAAAAAGCGGTCTTTGTACTTTTATTGCTTACAACATACTGACCTACAGCTTGTTACAGTTGTCTGCATAGGCCTATGATGGGAATCGAATTGAGGCAATAGTGGAAGCTGTCACAGAGAAATTTTTGGGTCTGTGGAAAATATGGCATTGGGCATGTCCCATGCAGCGGTGGTGAATTTGTTGACTCTACATTCCACAAAAACCTCAAATTTCATGGTGAGTATTCAAGACAATTGATTTGGATGCTGTATGGGCAGCCACATGTGCCTTAAGCAAATGAAGTTTTGAGGCTCCCAACCATACGAGTATTGCTTCAGTTCATATCAGAATTCAAGGCTACACGTGTCCCGGCAGCTCGCTTATCCATAATAAGTGTCTGTTATTGTATGGCTTCCCCATCGAATATGCCGTTTCTTTTTGTATTATTGTATGTTATATGGACTAAATAAATAATGAATGTGGAATAATATTCACACCTTCCCGCCCCCACCTTCTCTCTCTTACTCTCCCTCTCTCTGTGCTAAGGTTTCAACTCCCCTGTTTGTGGGATAACAAGGCTGCTGAGTGCATCAGCTATTTGCTATTTGCCATTGAACAAAAGGCAGTTGTAGTGCTCGACAAAATCGTTTAATTTTTTCCAATCGTAAAACCCACTGAGGCGTACATTTGAGCCCCATCAACTTTTGTTTGCTGCGCCTTTTTTCCTATTTTCATTGGTCTGTAATTAAAAATCTTGAATGGATACAGCATGAAACCTATTTATGGCCTTGTTCGACATTTGCTTTTGCCTCTCCTATTACTCCTTTGCTTAAAGAGTTTAATTAAGACAGCAAGGTAGTAAAATAATTCAAGAAAATCCAACAGCAATATTCTTGGAAAAACTGCCACCATTCGTCTGAAAGTTTCAATTTAATTTCAAGGATATAATGATGGAATCAAGAGATTGAGTGTATTTAATGTGGTGTTTAACAAAATAATGATGAGAAGTATAACAAGATGAGGTTGGCAGAAGTAAAACAAGATTGGGTTGGAAACACAGGAACACTTGAAGAAAGATGCCTTCTATATACCACCCATGTACAAGATTGATTGAAGAGATTGCTTTGAAAAGTCTCTCAGGTAAATCTTCAGTAACAACTGCTGAATCGTCTATTGAGTCCACAGAAGCACCGCTTGAGGTGAGTTCACTCGGAGGCCAGTTTTGCCCATTGTGGTATCTTAGGAAGAAAGGGAAGAGAAAGAAGATGTGAGACCTCGTTGTCGTCGTAGCAGTTCGTTGAGGTCTATCTTTCATCTGCTTGATTCTATTGAGTGTCAAGACCCAGGATCTCTGCTACCAAGATGGGGTGCATCCACAGGGATCTGGGTCTGACGCGAGTGGGTCTGGCTGGGATGTTAAAGAGGAGACGTGTGGTCCCAGGTCGCAATCGGGACACACGTCCTGCACGTTGGCATCAATCCTTACTCTGTAGAAGTTGAAGCGGCTGCATCTGTGCTAATTGAGCCAGAACTACTCTGGTTTGCCGGGGGAGGTCAATTTCTTCAGGTCCAATGGGAGGCGGTCGTTCTCCAAGGACTACATTCACCCGGTAGCCATTTATCGCATCCGCTACCGTGTCTGCATGAATGTTCTCTAGGCCCGCTTGATACGGAGCTTGATCTAGAGGATCCCTCTGGCAGCGGTGAACCTCATGCTCTGGATCATGTAGATCTATTGGGTTGCCCAAAAAGTAATTGCCGATTTTTCATATAGTCGGCGTTGACAAATTTGTTCACAGCTTGTGACTCTGTAATTGCATTCTTTCTTCTGCCAGTTATCAGCTGTTACTTTTAGCTTGCTTTAGAAACAAAGTGTAAAAAAAGTATATTTGATTGAAGTTCATTCTAAGTTTTATGAAAAATGCATTTACTTTCTTTTAAAAAATCCGCAATTACTTTTTGGGCAACCCAATATTTTAAGGCTTCCGAGCGGTGGATATCCATCCGCAAGATGATGATTTGGATGGTCTATGCGATAACAGCCCAAAAGGTATTGCTTGTAGGACAGCATGTAGTTATGTCTTCGCTCTGGTGGGATCTTTTTCTCCTGATGAAGGTGGTCCACATGAGAACTGAGGAGACTGCCCGTCGCAGTTCAAAGGGCGGCATTCTGAATATTATTCCACTGCGTGTCACAAAGCTGACTAGACCAAAACTGGAGCTGCATAACTCACCACAGACCGGCCAATTGCTTTGAACATGGTCATTAAAGTTTCTTTATCTGCACCCCAAGTGTCAAGCAAGTGACTTGAGGACCTTGTTTCTACTTTTGGTTTTATCGCAAATTGCTGTGGCATGTGGGGAGCATGTTTAAGAGCTGTTAAATGTAACGCCAAGTATTTTGGGACGCTTGGTGGTTGGAATCATTTCTCCATCGAACATCACAGTCAGCTTAGTATTCATCTCACGCGTATTTGTAGTGAACAATGTGGCTGAAGATTTGGTGGCAGATATCTTCAGATTTTTTGCAGCAAAATATGAGGCAAGTTCGTTGATACCAACAATGGGGGGGGGGGGGGGGGGGGGCTGATGCCATGATCGTACAATCGTCCGCATATGATACGATCTCTATGCCTTCTGGAGGCGGTGGAATGGAGGACAGGTAAAGGTTAAACAATGCCGGATATATCATCCCACTTTGGGAAACTCCCTGTTTCACTCTACGGAGCTTCAACTTCTTATCCCTAAATTCCACAAATGATTGGCGACCACACAGATAATTCGCGACCCAGTGTTTCAGGCCAGGATGGAGGGACGTGTTGACGATGTCCTCTAATAGTTTGGCATGGCTGATCGTATTGAATGCCTTAGATAAGTCCAGTGCCACGAGGCACTGGCCTGGTCTGCTTGAAGCCACGGCAAATGTGGCTACGCAGTTTTCGAAATCCATGTTGATGCTCGGCGAATGGAAATTCTCCTACGAAACTCGGGAAAAGTAATGCCACAACCGTCTTGGCTACTGGTGAGCGAAGGCAAATCAGTCTGTACGACTCTCTCAAACTCGGGTCCTTTCCAGGCTTCAGTGGCGGGATCACTCTGCAACTAAACTCCAACGATATCCGTGGCAAGATCGATGAGATTGTGGATTTTATGAGTCGGAAGAACATATTGGTCGCAGCGATCCAGGAGACAAAGGTGACCAACACCTGCAGCATTCACAGTTGTGACGGATACAATGTGTTACGTAAGGGTCTCTCAAGGAAAGGAGGTGGGGGATTAGCCCTTATGATACACAATACCGTGCAATATAGACCCATCTCGCCTGCGCCTGGCGATAGTGATGGAGTGCATGGGGATAGCAGTTAGGTCCGGTACTGCCGAGCTAGAGCCATACACCGTGTTCTTACCGCCGGTTCTTACCGACTCTAAAGCACATTTCATTTCATGGCATTCTCCCCTAGGTAACGACTAGCATGGCTTGGCAGTGGCAGAGCAGATTGAAGGCTCCCCGTTTTCCACGGTGAATAAGGATGCCCCCACTAGGATTACGAGGAGATGCAGCAGCTCGCCAGTCATTTCCATTACATCCCTGATCTTTTGAGGGACATATCATGGCAAGCTTTCATTTCTTTGGAATCAGACCACCACCCCATAATACTCACCATTGACCGACAACCCAACTTCAAAATATCTGAGTGCCGGATATTTATCAATCAGAACAATTAAAAAGGCGTTAAGTTCCGCTTTCCTGAACTTTGGATACCCACCACCCCGGGTATATATGTATACCCATTTTCGTCATATTCCGGTGAAAACTTCATAATTTATGCCCCCATAGCAGCTATATCGAAATATTGTCCGATTTGCACCAAATTCGACACGGACATTGAGTGGTCTAATAAGTACAAATTATTGTTCAATTTTGTAGAAGAAAATATTGGTATTTTTGGTAGCTATATCGAAATATATACCGATCTGAACCATGTACGACACGGATGTCGAAAAATCTAACATAAGGCACTGTGTCAAATTTCGGCGAAATCCGATTAAAAATGCGCCTTTTATAGGGTCAAAACTTAAAACCGAGAGAACGTTCTATATAGCAGCTATATCCCAATCTGGGCTAATCTGCCCTAAATTGAAAAATGATATCGGGGCTAACACAACTCAAGTTTCCCAAAATTTCGCAAAATCGGACAATAAATGCGCCATTTATGGGCCCAAGAACTTGAATCGAGATGTCGGTCTATATTACAGTTATATCCAAATCCGAACCGATCGGAGACCAAATTGGAAAAATGATGTCGAGTGGCTGAACACAACTAACTGTCCCAAATTTTTTTAAAATTAGATAATAAATGTGGTTTTTATGGTCCCAAGACCTTAAATAGGCGGATCGGTCTATATGGGAGCTATATCAAGATATAGTCCGATATAGCTCATCTTCGAACTTAACCTGCCTATGGACTTAAAGAGAATCTGTGCTGAGTTTCTGCTCAATAAATCAAATTCAAGTGATTTCAACAGACAGACGAATGGACATACGGACGGACAGACGGACGAACAGACGGACGGACAGACAAACGGACGGACGAACGGACGGACAAACGGACGGACATACGGACGGACAAACGGACGGACATACGGACAGACGGACAGACGGACATACGGACAGACGGACATACGGACATACGGACAGACGGACAGACGGACATACGGACAGACGGACATACGGACAGACGGACGGACAGACGAACGGACAGACGGACGGACAGACGGACGGACAGACGGACGGACATACGGGCGGACAGACAGACTGACAGACGGAAGGACAGACGGACGGACGGACAGACAAACAGACGGATAGACGGAGGGACAGACAGACGGACGGACAAATGGACGGATAGACGGAGGGACAGACAGACGGACGGACAAATGGACAGACCGACGGGCAGACGGACGGACATACGGATGGACAGACAAACGAACAGACAGACGGACGGACAAAAGGACGGACAGACAGACGGATAGACGAACTGACAGACGGACGGACAGGCGGAAGGACAGACGGACAGACGGCCAGACTAACAGACGGAGGGACAGACAGACGGACGGACAAACGGACAGACGGACAGATGGACAGACGGACGGACAGACGGACGGACGAATAGACAGATGGTCGGACAGACGGACGGACAGACGGACCTTTTATGGGCCCAAGAACTTAAATGTAGATGTCGGACAGACGGACGGACAAACGTCGGACAGACGGACAGACGGAGGGACAGACAGACGGACGGACAGACGGACGGACAAACGGACAGACGGACAGATGGACAGACAGACGGACGGACGAATAGACAGATGGTCGGACAGACGGACCTTTTATGGGCCCAAGAACTTAAATGTAGATGTCGGACAGACGGACGGACAAACGGTCGGACAGACGGACAGAAGAACAGACGGACAGACTGGCCTTTTATGGGCCCAAGAACTTAAATCGAGATGTCGGACAGATGGACGGACAGACGGACGGACAAACGGACGGACAGACGGACGTACAAACGGGCGGACAGACGGACGGACAGACGGATGGACAAGCAGACGGAAAGAGGAGCGGACAGACGGACGGACATGGCTAGATCGTCTTAGATTTTTGCGACCATACAGAATATATATTTTATAGGGTCGGAAATGGATATTTCGATGCAACACGCAAACGCAATGACAAAATGAATATACCTCCATCTATCGGTGGTGGGTATATTAATATGCCTCCTTCCTTCGGTGCTGGGTATGAAAAGTCCGCTCCACTTAACGTTTTAAACAAAAATCAGCAAAAGAAAACATACATACTCGTATGTAAATTTACAATAAGTTAAGCAAGTAAGTCACTGTATAAACTCGTAGGTGTCAGGCTTAACTGTCCATTATAACAGAGCTAAAATTTGTATTTATCATAACGCAAATATCATAGTCATAACGAATTCATAAAAAATTCCTTCGTTCGCTGAGGCCAAAACAAATTGTGCATTTAAAAATTACATTAATCTCAAAACCACTTACATTTTAATAGCGTGCAAAATTTATAACCTCAGTTAATTAATTTTAATTTAGGATATTTCAATGCCTTTGGTTTTATTTGGCTGTTTTGTAATCTCCTTCATTAGGAGTTCTCCATTTGGCCGTGATAAAAAAAAACTAAAACAAATTGTTATTTTTTGTTCGCTGTGGAGCAGGTGTTCATTTTTGCGCTCTCTTTTAGGTTTGCTTCCGGTTTCAAAGTTACTTTTGCATATCATTTAATTGCGCCTTTAAAGGAAGTTAGTTGGAAGCATTTGTGAGCGGAAAATATTTGAAAAGTTTCAACTTTATAATAAACTTAAAAGTTAAATTTCAAAAGAGTTAAACATTCAAGGTTTTTGGGCTGAATATACTAAACTGATTCTGGAAAATTTAAATTTTTTTGATAATTATTAGTCTCGACATTATTGGTGAATTTCAAAGAAATCGGTTCAGATTTAGATATTGCTCCCATATATATGTTCATCCGATTTGGACTAGTATTGCAATTTGTTGGTCATTTGTTAAATAAGAATTCTCTCTGTAATGCAATGTTCGGTTCGGTGGCCAATCAACTACAAATGGCTGGGAGTTCCTGGAAAGTCTAGTATTTCTGACAAACATCCTTGCATCAGGAAAAAGAGGACGAATATTAAATGGATCACACACCATGATAGTACTAATAGAACAGCGACAAACAACCCATATTACGATCATATTATATTGAGCCATTAGAGTTGGATCCCCTACTGACTTCAACCAACGCCATCGCTCTCCTCTGTTCACGGTCGAGTAGCATCAAGGATGATTTTGAAGCTCCAGTCCATACATGTGAATTGTATTTCATTTTCGGCCTTATGAAAGTGGTATAAATGTTAGGAATATCAGAAGGAGTGAAGTAATTGTTGCACCGTTTAAGGAAGCCTAAGCACTTGGATACATGTTTTGCCTAACAGACATCACATTGTATCTTCATGACCAGATTATCAAGAGCTTCTGATTGCCCGACATTTGTATCGTTGATGGACTGAGATGATCGTTATGGGTTAGCGAATCGTTTGTGTGACAACAAAGAGCACTGAGTCTTTCGTGTATTAAAATCGTGTAAAAAAATCGGAAATGGTCAGCAAATCCTTGCTCAATCTTTCGACAACTCGGCCTATGGTCGGAAGGAGGGGGCTATGAGCATCCCAAAACTATATGACCTAATCTAGACTCGAAGAGGTCTACCGCTTTGCTTTTACTGGCAAGGACAGACGTCTCAGTCATCGTGTCCGTTGTGACAGGTCACTGACTAATCGAAAATATACTGATAGACTGAAGGTTGCTAGTAAAGACTTTTGTAGAAGCTGTGAGGACATCGAAGAAGAAGGGGCTATAGAAAACCCTCTGTGTATGAGTCTCGCTCTTGCAATCAGAAGAAGTTCCATTTTAGGTTCTCATTTCTTTGAGGACCTGTCTGATTTAGCAGATGTGAATGTTTGCAAGTTGTTGGCCTTTTTAAAGCGATCTGGATGAGTCAACGGTAGGAACTAGAAGGCACCTTCCTTCTCTGCTTCCTATTGCATTACAATGCACGAAAACGTCTAAGTGGGTCTGATGGCAGACTGCTACTTAAACCTAACATAACTTACCTAAACTAACCCTCAACTCCACTAAGGTGGTTCAATTTAAGGCACCACGCTTCCTCGATAAAAAGATGTCGAATACATTGGAGTGATCTTGGATACTAAACTTAATTGTGATAAGTACTAAACTTAGAAGTGTCACATTCTGGAGCTTACTGAAAGGGCTCACAGATGTTAAGCATAGCCGGGTCGTAGCCTCGAAATGGGGGGAGTTCAGAAAATAGGTTGTCTTGACATAGGCGGAGCGATAAGAACTACGCGCACTAGGGCATTGGAGACTATTCTAGGTATCCGACGAAAGAGATTAACTCCATCTCTGAGGATGGCACAATCCGCATCGTTTGGGTGCCGCGCCATAACGGAGTAAGGGGAAATGAAAGGGCAGACGATATGGCAGTGAAAATCAGAGAACTGCCGTCAATAAACTTGGTTAACCCGAAGCCTTTCGTGTCGATTTAAGGGTGTGGGCGATGAATGCGCATGTAATACTGAGGAACAGCGAAACAGTCGGTAAGATGGCGAAAATCCCATTAGGTGATCCGGATTGTGAAAGGAGGAGTCTAATACTGAAAGGAAGTAAAAAGGAGGTCAGTATAGTTTTTGGTGTCATAACGGGATACATAGGACTACGAGCTCACTTATGCAAAATCGGTGCGATAAGTGATAGCTTGTGCAGGGCATGCGGGGAAGATGATTAGACGTTGAAGCATTACCTTTGTCATTGCCCGGCTTTTGTGGCTATCAGACACCGGTACTTAGGTGGAGACACGATACCAGACATGAACCAACTTAGGGGAGTGGTATGGAAAACAATTAAAGATTTTGTAGGTAGCATGGAATTCCTAAATTAAAATTTTTCTTATACCCACCATCGAAGGATGGGGGTATATTCATTTTATCATTCTGTTTGCAACACCTTGTAATATCTATTTCCGACCCTATAAAGTGTTGTATATTTTTGATCAGCGTAAAAATCTAAGACGATCTAGCCATGTCCGTCTGTCTGGCTTTTGAAATTACGCTGAAGTCTTTAAAAATAGAGATATTGAGCTCAAACTTTGCACAGATTCTTTTTTTGTCCATAAGTAGGTTATGTTGGAAGATGGGCTATATCGGACTATATCTTAATATAGCCCCCATGTATAAAGCGATTCGCCGATTTAGGGTTTTAGACCCATAAAAGCCTCATTTATTATCTGATTTTGCTGAAATTTGGAACAATGAGTTGAGTTAAGCGCTTTGACATCCTTCTTTAATATGGTCTAGATCGGTCCAGATTTGGGTATAGCTGCCCTTTAGACCGATCTCTCGATTTAAGGTTTTGGCCCTATAAAAGGCGCATTTATTATCCGCTGAAATTTGGGACAGCGAGTTGCTTTAAACTCTTCGACATCCTTCTTCAATTTGGCCCAGATCGGTTCAGATTTAGATATAGCTGCCATATAGACCGATCTCTCGATTTAAAGTCTTGGCCCCCTAGATTTTAGAGCGCACAAGAAGCCGATTACTGGCTTAGGTGTATGTCCATATCCGCACCGTCTTTTCAACCTAACCTAGAGTGACCAGAACCGCTTAGATTTTGATATAACTATGGATACAGTTGAGAGATAGGCTAGATGATACCGGTTGGAGAGCGGCCATTGGAGGACACAGCTGTCCATACCACTCTAAAGATGGAAATTACTTCTGGTGGCCGTTCGTTTGGGCCATGGTTGCTAGTAACGATTTCTATAGAAGCCGTATGTACATCAAGGAAGATGACATTTTACAATATCTGCTGTGAATTTGTCCTCACTGGCAAACAGTAGAAGTTCCACTTGAGGTGAGAGACCTCTAGCAGCAGAAACAAAACACGCTCTTACCGTGCCAAGTTCGTCCGGTCCGAATCTTATATACCCTCCACCATGAATACCATTTTTCGAGTTCTATGCGCGGTATCTCTTTTTAAGCAACCAAAGAATATTGAATAAGAACTGTTATGCTATTGGAGCCATATCAAGTTATAGTTCGATTCGGACTATAAATTAACGCTAAACATTGCAGAAGTCATTGTGTAATATTTCAGTTCATTCGGATAAGAATTGCGCCTGGTAGGGGCTCGCGATGCAAAATCGGGAGATAGGTTTATATGGGAGCTGCATCAAGCTATTGATCGATTGTGATCATTTTAGACACGTGTGTTGAAGGTCATCAGAGACCATAATGCGCACATATTTTGAAGGCAATGGGAGAACCCAAAAAAATGTACAAAATTTCTGCCAAATCGGATAATAATTGCGACCTCTAGAGGCTCAAGAAGTCAAGATCCCAGATCGGTATATGGCGGCTATATCAGGTTATGAACCGATTTTCGCCGTATTAAGCATAGTTGTTGGAAGTCATAACAAAACACCTCATGCAAAATTTCAGCCAAATGGGATGAGAATTGCGCCCTCTAGAGGTTCAAGAAGTCAAAACCCATGATCGGTTTATATGACAGCTATACAAGATTATAAACCGATTTAAACCATATTTAGCCCAGTTGTTGGACGTCATAACAAAACACGTCGTGCAAAATTTCAGCCAAATGGGATAAGAATTGCGCCCTCTAGAGGCTTATGAATTCAAGACCCAAGATCGGTTTATATGGCACCTATATCAGGTTATCAACCGATTTGAACCATACTTAGCACAGTTGTTGGATATCGTAACAAAATACTTCGTGCAAAAATTCATTCAAATCGGATAAGAATTGCGCCCTCTAGAGGCTCAAGAAGTCAAGACCCAAGATAGGTTTATATGGCAGCTATATCAGGTTATGGACCGATTTGAACCATACTTGGCACAATTATTGGATATCATAACAAAACACGTCGGCCAAAATTTCATTCCAATCGGATAAGAATTGCGCCTTCTAGAGGCTCAAGAAGTCAAGACCCAAGATCGGTTTATATAGTAGCTATATCAAAACATGGACCGATTTGGCCCATTTACAATCACAACTGACCTACTCTTATAAAAAGTATTTGTGCAAAATTTCAAGCGGCTAGCTTTACTCCCTCGAAAGTAAAAGTGTTTTCGACCGACAGATGGACGGACGGACAGAGGGACGGACGGACGGACACTACTAGATCGACTTAAAATGACATGACGATCAAGATTATATATACTTTATGCGGTCTCAGACGCATATTTCGATGTGTTACAAACAGAATGACGAAATTAGTATGCCCCCCATCCTATGGTGGAGGCTATACAAATTTGCAACTGCACTCATACTCTCACTGATGCTGAGGAGGACACTTGCTCAGCATTAGTGAGTATAAGCGTAGGTGAAACATTTTTCTGGTGCTCGAACCTGGGCTCAAAGCGGAGATGGTCACCTATGCGCCGCAATACCCTTCAATGATTCTTAATCCGATTGCATTTAAAATGAAATCTGTGAATGATAGCACCATACAAAGTGCTCTAGGCTACTAGCACAACCTGCAAGCGTTGAAGTCCTTTGACACCATACTTTAGGCATACCGCATTAATAATTTTCATTAAATTAGTTATTTGCAATGCCCATACAACATTTTTCCATTGGATTTGTGTTATCAAATGTGTAAAACATGTTTTCCACTCACCCCCCCTCCCAAGGGTACAGAGCAAATCTCTGTTAAATAATTGTTGAACTATAATGAAAAATGTCCCAACATTTTGCACCAATCAAGTGGAAAAATGTTTCATTTATTATGTAAATGATTTTTACACATTCGATGCATGTTTGTAATTTATATTCATTACGTCGCACAACAACAACAACAACGACAATAAAGCGTTGTAATTAAATGTTGTGGAATTATTTTAAAAGCTCTCCAATTTTCATAATTAATGCTAATGTCGAGAAGTTTTGCCAATTCTGACCACGTAAAAATAATATTGACTCAATTCCAGCGATGGGGTAATTATAAAGTTGCATTTTTCGCATTGCAACAGCCTTTGGCGTTGGTAGTATGCATTGGCAAAAGTATGGTACATTAGGGAGTATCGAGGGTAGTGGAATTCGATTTTGTACCGGGATGCCCCACATGAAAAATGGAAAATCCATTCTTATAAGGAAACAGCAAGGAACCTTGTTTTGGATGGTAGTTTAGACTTTATACCAGTATTTTATTCATTTACGAGTGCTACTTTTGTTTTCGATCCTCCCTTATGTACGTAACTACATGCTTGCCGATATATTGTATTTTTTGTTTCATTACATTTCATAATAATACATTGCGTCAACAACAGGCAAAATTTAAAACTATTTATTGAATTGTGACACGGTCATGTTGTAATTGAAAACAACGTTTATTAACATTCATTTATTCAGTTTAAGCAACAACCAAACTGCATAACCAATGAATGCAAAGGGTCAACCAAATCAATATTTGCCATTTGGGTTTGCTTTGTAAATGAAATGGATTTATTGGAGTGCATATTTTTGTATCTTTGGCGCTGTCAAGTGCACACTGTTGTTGACTATAAAATTAAATAAATTAAATGTTAAATTCTGCCGGAACGAATCTTGAGAATCCACCACCATAAATTCTGCTAAAAATTTGCCCCAATTGAAGTTCAAGAGTGACTAGGGAATGCTGGAAACTAAGCAATGGTTATGATTGGTTTTAACTTGGCAAAATACAGGCTTACCTTGGCCTTCCATCATACCAAATGTGGACACAAACCTCCCCGAGGTGTCATCTGGGTAGCTATCTTTAACACCCGTCAAAGGTAGGGCGCTGAAATGTGCCAGAAGTTCACCTGTAGAACGATAAGAAGCAAAAAGTTGTTACGTTCGGCCGGGCTGAACTTTGGATACCCACCACCTCGGGCATATATTGGGTTGCCCAAAAAGTAATTGCGGATTATTTATATAGTCGGCGTTGACAAATTATTTCACAGTTTGTGACTCTGTAATTGCATTCTTTCTTCTATCAGTTATCAGCTATTACTTTTTGCTTGCTTTAGAAAAAAAATGTAAAAAAGTATATTTGATTAAAGTTCATTCTAAGTTTTAAAAAAAATGCATTTACTTTTTTTTTAAAAAATCCGCAATTACTTTTTGGGCAACCCTATATGTAAACCACCTTTCGTCATAATTCGGAGAAAAATGGATACCTTATGCCCCATAGCAGCTATATCGAAATATGGTCCGATTTGGACCTAATTCGATACGGACATTGAGTGGTCTAATAAGTACAAGTCATCATTCAATTTTGTAAAACAAAAATTGGTTTTTTTTGGTAGCTATATCCAAATAAAGACCAATATGAACCATATAAGATAAGGATATCGAAAATCCTAACATAAGTCACTATAACAAATTTCAGAGAAATCGGATTATAAATGCGATTTTAATAGGGCCAAGACTTCAAATCGAGAGATCGGTCTATACGACAGCTATATTCAAATTTGAACCGATCTAGACCAAATTGAAGAAGGATGTCGGAGGACCTAACATAACTCTCTGTCCCAAATTTCGGCGAAATCGGGCAACAAATGCGCCATTTATGGGCCCAAAACTTTATATCGAGAGATCGGTCAACATGACAGCTATATCCAAATCTGAACCGATCTGTGCCATATTCCAGAAGTATGTCGAGGGGCTTAACATAACTCACAGTCCCAAATTTCAGCAAAATCGGATAATTAGTGCGGCTTTTATGGACCTAAGACCTTAAATCGGAGGATCGGTCTATATGACAGCTATATCCAAATCTGAACCGATCTGGGCCAAATTGAAGAATGATATCGAGGGGCTTAACATAACTCACTCTCCCAAATTTCATCGACATCGGACAATAAATGCGCCATTTATTGGCCTAAGACCCTAAATCGGCGGATCGGTCTATATGGAGGTTATATCAGGTTATAGTCCGATATAGCCCATCTTCGAACTTAACCTGCTTATATACAAAAAAAGAATCTGTGCAAAGCTTCAGCTCAATATCACTATTTTTAAAGACTGTAGCGTGATTTCAACAGACAGATGGACAGACGGACGGACAGACGGACGGACGGACAGACGGACGTACAGACGGACGGACAGGCAGACGGGCGGACATGGCTAGATCGCCTTAGATTTTTACGCTGATCAAAAATATATATACTCCATAGGGTCGGAAATGGATATTTCGATGTGTTGCAAACAGAATGACAAAATGAATATACCCCCATCCTTCGGGGTTGGATATAAAAAGGATATCGATGGCCAAAAAATATGGTTCTAGTGGGCCCAAGACCTTAAACCGAGAGATCGGTCCATCTGGCAGCTATCCAAATCTAGAGCGATCGAAGCCAAATTAAAGAGGATATCGAGTGGCCTAATACAAATCACTCTCCCAATTTCGGCGACATCTTACAATTTTTTTTTTTTTTTTTTTTTTTTTGTAATTTTTATTAATGCGATCTATCTAACATTGATATTTAACATTATTCTGGTGTTTTAAATTTCTTTTAGATGGTATTAACCCAGTGGTCAATCCATTTAACATATACATATACATCTTACAATAAATGCTCTTTTTATTGGCTTAAAAACTTAAATCTAGAGATCGGTCTACATGGCAGCTATATCCAAATCTGGACCGATCAGGGCCAAATTGCAGAAAGATTTCTAAGAGCTTAAATCGACTCACCGTTCCAAATTTCGGCGACTTCGGATAATAAATGCGACTTTTATGGGCCCAAAACTTTAGATCGAGAGATCGGTCTACTTGGCGCTATATCCAAATCCGAACCGATCGAGGCGAAAATAAAAAAAGGATGTCAAGTTGCCCAACTCAACTCACTGACCCAAATTTCAGCGAAATCTGATAATAAATGTGAATTTATGGGCCTAAGACCTTAACCCGACTGATCGGTGTATATGGGGGCTATATCAAAATATAGTCCGATATAACCCATCTTCGAACTTAGCCTGTCTATGGACGAAAAAAAAGTCTGCAAATTTTCAGCTCAATATCTCTATTTTTAAAGACATGCGGACGGACATGTCTTAAATTTTAACGAAGATCAAGTATTATATACTTTACCAGCCAAACAGGGCATGCTTCACTGCGCCTTCTTTAACTCTCCAATATCTTTTTAGGGTGGGAACACTTCGCCCTAAATGTGAATATCGAATTTGTGACGCCGAAGCCTATGTCCGCCTATGACGCTGAACCCCTGCGTTGGAATCTTGGCGAGAACATCTGACAAGATTTAAAGCGTTGGTTACCCCCTCTCAATACTGGGTACATAAGGAGGTGATTTAGGGCGCACCCCCAAACACTTGGCTCCAAAATTTGATATCAAATTAGTTTTTTTACTCTCAACTACCTTTCATTTGAGTCCCATATTGCCATAATGGGTCAATTGACCTATTCGACGTATTTTTAGGAGGAAAAGCGCCAACTAGACTTGAAAGCAAATTTTAATGTCAAATTCGTAATCTACTCCCAAATATCTTTTATTTGAGTCTCATATAGCCATGAATACTTTCCATTAGAGTCCCATGTTTAGAGGAGTTTTAAGGTTGGGCGGCCCACTGGATACTTGGAAACAAAATTTAATACAACATTCGTTTTCCTGTCTACAATACTTTCCATTTCATACCCATATTGTGCCTATCATTTCACTTTTGGTTTTGGTTGGCGTTTATGGGGTTAGGGGGAGGGCCTCCCCATCCGACATCTAAAAACTATGTAACCTCTGTTTCCTTCCACAAAAACCTACACAATCTGTAAAAATTTTAAGAAAAACGGTTTAGTTGTTTTTGATTCTACGAAACAAACAAACAAACCGAGTCTCATATAGTCCTGATGGGTCATATGCCCATTTAGGGCGTTCTTGGGGGGTTGGGGTGACCCCATACACTTCGATCTGAATTTGTATGCCAGATTCGTAATCTAATACCGAATACTTTTCATTTGAGCCCCATATTGATATGGCCGTTTAATTTGTCTGCTGTTAGAAGTTTTTGGTTTAGGGGGACTTCCTGGGTACTTAGACCCAATTTTTAATACCATTTGATATCCATATTGTCCTTATTGGTCCACTTTTGATTTTGGGTGGTGTTTTTGGGGTAACAGGGGACGGTCCACCCCCTTCCGATATCAACAAATTATAAAGCGTATTCCTTCTTCTTGACTTTATTCGTAATTTACCCTCGAATACATTTCCTTTGAGTCCCATATTGTTATGCTCGTCCAATAAAGCTATTTAAGGGTGATTCGAGGTTGAGGCGGCTCCCCAGTTACTTGGACCCAATTTTTAATATGAAATTCGTGCTCTACTCCTAAATACCTTTCATTTGAGTACCATATTGCCCTGATCGGTACACTTTTATTTTTGGGTAAAACTTTTGTGGTAAAGGGGAGAGTCCGCCCCCTTCCGATATCATATAATTATATGGCCAATGTTTCCTTCCAGACTAACCTACACAATCTGTGAAAATTTCAAGGTAATAAAAGTGGACCGATCGGGATGGGATTCAAATAAAAGGTATTCAAGAGCGGAGTACGAATCTTATAATAAAAGTAGGGTCCAAGTACCTGGGGGGCCGCCCCAGGACCAAAACCCCTTAAAATAGTTTTCTTTCGCAATCTTGACAATATGGGACTCAAATGAAAGGCATTCGGGAGTAGATTACGAATATAGTAAGGAAGTAGGAATAGGCTTTATAATTTATTGATAACGGAGGGGGGCGGATCCTCCATCGTTCCCCAAATACACCACCCAAATCAAAAGTGGACCGATAAGGACAATATGGGTATCAAATGAAAAGTATGCAGTAGTAGATAACGAATCTGATATACCAATTCATGTTGAAGTATAGGCGGTCACCCCACCCCCACAAAAACGCCCAAAATGGCCACATTAACCAATCACGGATATATGGGACTTGGTTTGTTTGTTTCGTATAGACTGAAAAACGGCAGAACCGATTTTCTCGAAATTTTCGCATATTGTGAAGGCTGGTCTGGAAGAAAACATAGGCTATATAATTTTTCGGTATCGGAAGAGGGACGGACCCTTCCCCTTATGCCAAAAACACAACCCAAAATCAAAAGTGGACCGATCGGGACAATGTAACTATCAAATAAAAGGTATTGGAGAGAATACGAATATGGTATTAAAATTTGAGTTTAAGTACCCATAGGGCCGACCCAACCCCAAAACTGCCCCAAACAGACATATTGGACGTTCATTTCAATATGGGTCTCTAATGAAAGGTATTCGGTAGTAGATTTCGATTCTGGCATACAAAATCAGATCGAAGTATAGGAGGTCATGCCACCCCTCAAAAACGCTTAGACCCATTATGACTTTATGATACTCGGCTGAACCGATTTTCTTAAAATGTTCATCGATTGTGTGCGTTTGTCTGAAAGGAAACATAAGCTATATAATTTTTAGATATCGGGTGGAAACGGACCATATTAGCCGACCATGATTATATAGAACTCAAATGTAAGGTATTAAGGAGTAGATTACGAATATGACATTAAAATTTGCTTTCAAGTCTAGGTGGCGCTTTTCCTCCTAAAGATACGTCAAATGGGTTATTTAACCCATTATGACAATATGGGACTCAAATGATAGGTATTTGAGAGTAGAAAACGTATTTGATATTCAATCTTGGAGCCAAGTGCTTTGGGGTACGCTCTAAAGCACCTTAGGGGGCTAAGGTGAACTTTATTTCCGTTGGGAATAAAGAACGAATTTGATATCTACTTTCAGTGCAAAGTGCCGGTGGTCGCCCCAGCCCCAAAACACCCTCCAAACGGTTAATATTTAACGGCCATGGCAATATGGGGCTCAAATTAAAGGGATTTGGAAGTGATGCACGAATTTGATATTCATATTTGAGTCGAAATGTCTGAGGTGCCATCCCTCCCCTAATGAGAAGATTACCCTAAGGAAGAACGTTACCACCAGTAACCGAGAACGGGCAAATTCCACACATCAATGAGTGCTTTCCGATTCAAGTTTAAACTCAATGATAAGGGACCATTTTTTTGTAGCCAAATTCGAACGGCGTCCCGCAGTGCGACACCTCTTTGGGGAAAATTTTTACATAACCATGCATGGCATTGTACCTCGCAAATGTCGTCAACATTAAGAGGGGATAAAAACCGCTTTGTCCGATGTTCTCGCCAGGATTCGATCTCGTTCAGAGTCATCGGCTACAATGGCACGAATTCGATATCCGCATTTAGGGCGAAGTGTCCCCACCCTAAAAAGATATTAGAGAGTTAAAGAAGGCGCAGCGGAGCGGGCTCGGTTCGGCTAGTAGCTCCCATATAAACCGATCTTCCGATATGACTTCTTGAGCCCCTTCTGAGTCGTAATTTTCATCCGATTTGGTTGAAATTTCACACACAGTTTTCTGTTATAGCTCCCAACAACTAAGTCAAGTAAAGGCCAATTCAGTCTATAACCAGATATAGCTCCCATATTTTAGCAGAATCCATGGTGGTGGGTTCCCAAGATTCGGCTCGGCCGAACTTAGCACGCTTTTACTTGTCCATATTATCAACGTCCTTCAAAATGTCCAGTTCCTCCTCAGGTCTAAGTTTCAAGGTACGGTGCGGAAGAATGCATGGTGAACCTTTAACTATTCCTCGCTCCCTCTGTTCTGCAGATTTAATACTTCTGCAGTATTTTAACAAAGGTTAAAAGTAATGTAGCGAGCAGACAGCAGAGAAGCTGTTGTTATCCAAAATATTACGATCAAATATTCTACCACTGATATTCTCTGATACAAATGTAGCCTGCTGCCTATTACTGGTAAAGAAATTGGTCTACTTCCCTTATTACAAATCGCCACATTGCACATATTCAATAGGTAGCTCACTCATTTCCTTAACTTTGGAACCCATATCTAGTGAAGTGCATTAGCATCACTGCCCACAACATTTTTGATTATTTTTTCGCATAGCCTTTATGTAAAATTTTCTACAAGCCTTTATATTTTGGTTAAAGAAATTCTTCGAATTTTTAAGTGAATATTCCGTGTTCGGTATAATTTCGAGTAAAACTAACATGCAAATACTGGTAATTGATGAATGACTATCCGCACATTGTTCAGCAATTCCCGTGTAATGTAGCGCATACATTATTTTGGCTTGTGATGCCAAGCCCATACAGCCCCTTGTTTTGAGTAGCCACATGAAAAATGTAACAAGTGGAAATACTACCTGGATGACCAACGCAACCACCAACAGCCAAAGCCATTGTAGTGGTTACTGGCAAAGGAATAATCCAAAATGGGGAAAAAAACATGGTCAGTTTGCTAACTCCGTCATGTTTCAAATAACAAAACAATTTGCGTGCGCATATGAAACATGATAGGGTTTCCATAATAAATTCCATCGAAAATCTATTTAGGAGCTAGATTTTTTTGTGGTTAACTTTAATGGCAGTGAAAGATGCATGGTGACTTCAACCGTGGAATTAAAAAACAAGTAAAAATACGGGCCGAACTTTGTACACCCACCACCTTGGGCATATATGTAAACCAACTATCGTCATAATCCTGTGATAAAAAGATAATTTATGCCCCCATTGGAGCTTTATCGAAATATGGTCCGATTTGGATTGAATTCGACATGGATATTGAGCGGTCTATTAAACACAAGTGATTGTTAAATTTTGAAGAACCAAATATTAGTCTGTTTGGTAGCCATATCCAAATATAGACCGATCTGCACCATATACGACACGGATGTTGAAAAGCTTACCATAAGTCACTGTGCCATAAGTCAATTTCAGCGAAATCGGATTATAAATTTGCTTTTTATGGGGCCAAGTCTTTAAATCGAGATATCGGTCTACATGGCAGCTATATCCAAATCTGGACCGATTTGGTCCAAGTTGCAGAAAAATGTCGAAAAGCCTTACACAAAGCACTGTCCCAAATTTCGTCGAAACCGGATAATAAATGCTCCTTTCATGAGCCCAAAACCTTAAATCGAGAGATCGGTCTTTATGGTAGCTATATTCAAATCTGGAACGATCTGGGCAAAATTGAAGAGGGACGTCGAGGAGGCTAACTAAACTCACTGTCTCAAATTTCAGCGACATCGAACAATAAATGCGTCTTTTATGGCCCCAAAACCTAAAATCGAGATATCGGTCTATGTGGCAGCTATATCCAAATCTGAACCGATCTTAGCCAAACTATTGAAGGATGTCGAAGAGCCTAACACAACTCACTGTCCCAAATTTCAGCAAAATCGGATAATAAATGTGGCTTTTGTGGGCTTAAAACCCTAAATCGGAGGATCGGTCTATATGGCAGCTATATGCAAATCTGGACCGATCTGGGCCAAATTAACGAAGGATTTCGAAGGGCCTAACACAACTCACTGTCCCAAATTTTAGCAATATCGAATAATAAATGTGGCTTTTATGGGCCTAAGACCCTAAATCGAAAGATCGATCTATATGGCAGCTATATCTAAATCTGAACCGATCTGGGCCAAATTGAAGAAGGATGTCAACTGGCCTAACACAACTCACTGTGCCAAATTTCAGCGAAATCGGATAATAAATGTGGCTTTTATGGGCCTAAAACCCTAAATCGGAGGATCGGTCTATATGGCAGCTATATCCAAATCTGAACCGATCTGGGCCAAATTAACGAAGAAAGTCAAAGGGCCTAACTCAACTCAATGTCCCAAATTTCAGCAAAATCGGATAATAAATGTGGCTTTTATGGGCCTAAGACCCTAAATCGGAGGATCGGTCTATATTGCAGCTATATTCCAATCTGATCCGATCTTAGCCAAATTAACGAGGGATGTTGAAGAGCCTACCACAACTCACTGTCCCAAATTTCAGCAAAATCGGATAATAAATTTGGCCTTATGGGCCTAAGACCCTAAATCGGATGATCGGTCTATATGGCAGCTATAACCAAATCTGGACCAAATTGACAAAGGATATCGAAGGGTCTAATAAAACTCACTGTCCCAAATTTCAGCAAAATCGGATAATAAATGTGGCTTTTATGGGCCTAAGACCCTAAATCGGCCGATCGGTCTATATGGGGGCTATATCAAGATATAGTCCGATATAGCCCATCCTCGAACTTAATCTGCTTATGGACAAAAAAAGAATCTGTGCAAAGTTTCAGCTCAATATCTCTATTTTTAAAGACCGTAGCGTGATTTCAACAGACAGACGGACGGATATGTCTAGATCGTCTTAGATTTTTACGCTGATCAAGAATATATATATACTTTATAGGATCAGAAATTGATATTTCGATATGTTGCAAACAATGAATGACAAAATGAATATACCTCCATCCTTTGGTGGTGGGTATAAAAAGAGGCTCAGGCAATGTGCAATATACACTACCTTGTATATCGGGCATTGTATCAAGAATAACAAAGTGTCCGTAGGCGCGGCATGACTAAAGGAAACCCCTTTTTAGCATCACAGCAATGGTTGGAGCAATTTGTTTAGCCACAATGTCCAGAGGCATTAGATGTAGCTTTAAATTCTGTACATCAGATGGTGATGTCCTTTGTGCGGCTGCGATGCACAACCAAGCCATTCTTTGGATCCAGCTGAGTATTGAACAGTAAGTGGACTTTTGAAACGCCGTCCACCAGACCAAAACACCATACAGCAATATATATCCAGTGCATGATACGCGGTTTAAGCACCCAACTTTTGCCAATGGCTCTCTTGCAGGCGTATAGGACCCTTGCCCTTTCCAAAATGTTGGATTTGAAGTTCAATTTCCTGTCCAACCAAACTCCCAGATATTTTGCGCTTTCAGTTGTGGATTTCAGTGGATTTGCCCTTACTATATGCATGCTGTTGCCGGGACATGCGATATTCAAGGACATCTGCCCTAACACATGTTCCTATTAAGCTCTTTAGAATATTCAGCATAAAAAAGGACATACCAGTAAGATAGTCTTTGTCCGTTGTGTCTCTCCATCCCACAGGTATGTACAGCACGGCACGCTGATATAAGCAGAGTTTATCTCCTTAAGCCAAGGACCCAGTCCATCGGACACAGCTTGTAATTCAACTTAAAGAAGTTGAAACTTATTGTCCCCAAAGCATTTTCGATTCAGACAAAATTTCTCCAATAACCTCGGCCTGCATACCAGCGACAACCTCTTCAGGCCCCACGTTGTCCTTTGGAGAGTTTCCCGGCAAGTGGGTATCAACGAGTAGTTCTGGTGTTTCTTCACTAGGCATTGTCATCACATTCTCTGACTTCTTTAGCCTAGAGGTCTCAAATGTATCCTCCACGGCGCTGCAGAAGTCCACCCAGGATTTGTTCTGAGACTTTCTATAAGTGCGAGTATTTTCTTAGCTCAGCCTTGCAGACATCCCAATCGTGTGGTGCCCTTATGAACCCCAGAACTGGTTGGTCTAAGGAAGGGCTTTCTGCAGCCCTCTTCAACAGGGCGAAAGTTGAAGAGGGATGCAGAAAGCACTTTCTTAGAACAACTAGTTCTGGGGTCCACGATGACGGTCGCAGTTTGTCTTTTGGGTTGGCTCTCGGGCATGCTAACACGGCGAGTCAATTAAAGCCTTTGTGATCCATAATGTCTATGTCCTCCGCAATTTCCACTTCCTCTTCTGGTCTAGAAGGGAAAGTCGTACATAATGTGTACCGAAATCTATCCCAATCCGCCTTTCTTCTGCTTAGCCGAGGAACCACTCCGCAGTGTTTCGCCAAGACTGAAGCTAATATAACGATGATCAGAGAAGCTGTGGTCATCCAACACTTCTCAGTCACATATCCCTCCGTTGATATTCAAGGATATAAAGGTAACATCTATCACGTCCTCCTGCCTGTTGCAGGTAATAAAGGTTGGGTTATTCCCTCTATTACAAATAGCCAGATTTTAACTTATAATAAATGGTCAGTTTTTAAGAGCTATAGGAAAGTTTTTCACAAAAAAAAAAAAAAAACACATGCAAATGTCGACTGCGACTACCCCTCAAATGGTTCATCCAAATCCAATTTTGGATTTCCAACATTTCGGCCGGTATCTAACGAATAAATGCTTCAATGTTGTCTGCCAATACGTCAACTGAAGCGGTATAGACACGCATATAGACATGCGCTTTGACATAGCCCCACAAAAAATTGACCAGTCCCAAACGTGAAATCAAATGTTCACCGAACTCGCCTCTCAATAAACCCATTGTTACGCGGGCTGTTTGGTATGTGGCTCCGTATTGTTGAAACCATATATCATGAAAGTAAAGCTCTTGCATTTTGGGCAAAAGAGTTGTATATCATCTCACAATAGCGCTCACCGTTCACAGTAACGTTACGATTCGCATCATCTTTGAAGAAGTGCGGTCCAATGACGCCGTCAGCCTATAAACCGCACCAAACTGTGACTTTTTCTGGATGCATTGGTAGCTCTTGCAATGCTTCTGGCTAATCTTCACTTCAAAATCGACAGTTCTGCTTATTTATGTATCCATTGAGCCAAAAATGAGCTTCGTCCTGAAATGGGAGAAGCGCGCTATGAATTTTCTTAACAGAGGACGCACTTTTATAATAAAATTCAAAAATGTGGAGGCGTTGTTTGTTTGTAAGACGATTAATGGTTAAATTGTAGACCAAACTGAAGATTTTTGACAGTGAAACTAAACTCGAAACGTACGTGAGCTGTTTAAACCAGTGTTACCAAAAAGATAATAACTAACAAATCACCCTTTATATTCGATAAGCAGCTCACCCCTTTCGATGATATCCGAACTTCCCCATATCTGATTGTTGTTGTTGTTGCAACCACATATCTACATGTGGAGGTGGCGATCCTCGTCTAGTTCCTGCAGATGAGCAAGGTCGTTCCGGTTCAAAGGACCCATCGCCGCTGAACATGATTATCATTGGTTATTTAATGGCGAATCATAGGCGAATATTTATGCAAGAGCCAGTGCCACCCGGCCTCTCACTGAGACTCTCCGCTCGATACCGCTCATTGTCCGCGACTACAATTGCAGCTACTCCATATGGACCATTCCATCATCCGCAACCTGTAGACTCGCCCGGTAGCTCGCAGCTAAGCTTCTCGTGATAACAACAACACATAGATAGGAGCTCAAAGTTCCAGCATATGTGGTGCTTATACTTATCCCGTGCCCATATATGGTGATGTGCATTAGCATCACTTCCAACAATGGGGCACTTTTTCTCCGCAGAAACGGCTTCAACAAGCAACTCAAGGCTTGAAGGCGACATCTCTGAATCGTGCGGCATATTCTTGGTTTCCCAAAAAGTAATTGCGGATTTTTCATATAGTCGGCGTTGACAAATTTTTTCACAGCTTGTGACTCTGTAATTGCATTCTTTCTTCTGGCAGTTATCAGCTGTTACTTTTAGCTTGCTTTAGAAAAAAAGTGTAAAAAAAGTATATATGATTAAAGTTCATTCTAATTTTCATTAAAAATGCATTTACTTTCTTTTAAAAAATCCGCAATTACTTTTTGGGCAACCCAATATAAGGTACAGGGAATGGAAATTCTGGTGGAATTCTTAGGACACTGGACACTTCAGGTGTAGAATTCCAGGAACTCTTAATCCATGAACCATTTCTCCGCACACCCAATGTTCCTGAACGAGAACCAAGCCAAATTCTGCTACCTGTAGTGCCCCCGAAGCGGCCTTACATTGGTGGAGATTTATCTGCAAAAACCGGACCATAGTCAGGATTCAGAACTTTCACCGTTAGACTCATCCTCCAGGTTCGCCAGTAGTTCTTTCTCAAAAGATTCGTTCGATCTTGTCATGATGAATTTCCGTACGCAGAAACACTCTTCCTCAGGATACTGGACACTCGCAGTGTGGACGATTCTTCCATATTTGCTTCACTAGTTGCTGCTGTCGAAGTATCTTTTGAGTTCCGTCCTTCCTTGCTACCGCACACCTTGAGCCCAATCCCACCGGATGATCCACCCACAGAGGGTTTGTTGGGTTCCGTCTCGATGTCCTCCCTTCCTATTTCGATCACTGCAATCTGCCTGCCTTTATAGATGAGGATGTGAGTTTCGAAAGGCTAGTAGGATTTCGTTTAACCCCTTTCATCCGCCTTCTGACCATCTCTCTCCTAAGTCAGCATTCATAATCCTGCCGCAAAACATATGAGCCATACACGGAGTTTATAAGTTGCCTACAGTGAAATCTGTCTCCTTGGGAGGAGAAAATGTTCCATTTTCAGAAAGCGCAAAATAGCTGGGTGTTTTGCTGGACAGGAAATTGAACTTCAGGTCCAACATTTTGGAAAGGGCAAGAAAGGCAATACTTGCCCTATACACCTGCAAGAGAGCCATCGGCAAATGTTGGGGGTTTAGACGTGTCATGCATTGGGTATATACAGCAGTAGTTTAACCTATAATGCTATATGGTGTTGTGGTCTGGTGGACGGCTCTTCAAAAGTCCACCTGCTGTTCAATATTTAACCGGATCCAGAGGATGGCTTGTTTGTGCATCACAGCCGCACTGAAGACGACACCATCTGATGCACTGAATTTAATTGCTACACATTATGCCTTGTGCATTGTGGCTAGACAAGTTGCAGCGACCACTGCCGTGAAGTTAAGGGAGCTTTCTCTTTGTTCACGTGGCGGCTATGTTATCCTATGTTATGCTTTGTTATCCTTGATACAATATCCGATGTTCCAGGCAGGGTGGATACACCCTATCTGAGCCTCTTTTTGATAAAAAGTACTGTACCACTATTCCTGATAGAACCGATTAGAACTACGATATCCCTGGTAACAGGCATCTTCCTTTTTCTGTTCCTGTGGTATCACAAAGGACTAAAATGTCTAAGTTAGTATGATGGCAGACTGCCACTTAAACCTAGCCTAACCTATACACGAAGTTATTCGCGGGTGTATCCCCGTGCAATCGACAATACAACCTATATCCACGATGTTAAACGGCCCCCAATCTCGAGAAATGCCGCCATTGTGCACTCCTTCTGTTGGAGAGACATCATGACCTCTCATATCCTTTCATGTAGGCCCTTCTCCACCGACCGAGCTCTCCTTGAGGTATACATGTTATGTTCCACTGAAATTCTCCGGTGTCAGTACCTTTCCCCATTCAGGTCTACCAGTGTTTTAACGACAGACTGAATGGTCGATAATCCTTTACAGGACTGTGGTTCTCCTTCTGTTGGAGAGACATCACGACCTCTCATACCCTGTCATGTAGGCCCTTCTCCACCGACCGAGCTCTCCTTAAGGTATGCATGTTGTGTCTCACTGAAATTATTCGGTGTCAGTACCTTCCCCACATTCAGGTCTACCAGTGTTTTAACGACAGACTGATTGGCCTATTATCCTTTGCAGTTCTGTGGTTCATTTTTCCCGCCTTGGGGATAAACATCACGCTGACCTCCCTCCAGGCCCATGGTATGTAGGACAGTGTCATGCTCGCCCCGAAAATTCGTTCCAGCCGTGGCAGAGTGACCCCAAGGTACTCTGGTAGCAGCACCGCAAAGAACACGCCCGGTCCTGCCGATTTGGGCGACCCGAAGGTGCGAATTTGCCAACACTATATTATCCTCGTCAAAGATGTAACCGATAAGAACTTTCATGGATTCAGCCTGGGGGGGTATATCGATGTCTGGATCGTCGTTTTCTTACTGGCTGCCTAGAAAATCTCTCCTCATTATTTAACCCAACCTTTGGTGAGGGTTCCTAGCCCTTCCCAGAATAATTTTTATACCCTCCACCATAAGATGGGGGTATACTAATTTCGTCATTCTGTTTGTAACTACTCGAAATATTCGTCTGAGACCCCATAAAGTACATATATTCTTGATCGTTGCGACATTTTATGTCGATCTAGCCATGTCCGTCCGTCTGTCCGTCCGTCCGTCCGTCTGTCTGTCGAAAGCACGCTAACTTCCGAAGGAGTAAAGCTAGCCGCTTGAAATTTTGCACAAATACTTCTTATTAGTGTAGGTCGGTTGGTATTGCCAATGGGCTATATCGGTTTATGTTTTGATATAGCTGCCATATAAACCGATCTTGGGTCTTGACTTCTTGAGCCTCTAGAGTGCGCAATTCTTATTTGATTGGAATGAAATTTTGCACAACGTGTTTTGTTATGATATCCAACAACTGTGCCAAGTATGGTTCAAATCGGTTCAAAACCTGATATAGGTGCCATATAAACCGATCTTGGGTCTTGACTTCTTGAGCCTCTAGAGTGCGCAATTCTTATCCGATTGGAATGAAATTTTGCATGACGTGTTTTGTTATGATATCCAACAACTGTGCCAAGTATGGTTGAAATCGGTTCATACCCTGATATTGCTGTCATATAAACCGATCTTGGGTCTTGACTTCTTGAGCCTATAGAGTGCGCAATTCTTATCCGATTGGAATGAAAGTTTGCACAACGTGTTTTGTTATGATATCCAACAACTATGCCAAGTATGGTTCAAATCGGTCCATAACCTGATATAGCTGCCATATAAACCGATCTTGGGTCTTGATTTCTTAAGCCTCTAGAGTGCGCAATTCTTATCCGATTAAAATGAAATTTTGCACAACGTGTTTTGTTATGATATTCAACAACCGTGTCAAGTATGGTTCAAATCGGCCCATAACCTGATATAGCTGTCATATAAACCGATCTTGGGTCTTGACTTCTTGAGCCTCTAGAGGTCGCAATTATTATCCGATTTGCCTGAAATTATGTACTACGGATCCTCTCATGACCATCAACATACGTGTTTATTATGATCTGAATCGGTCTATAGCCCGATACAGCTCCCATATAAATTGATCTCTCTATTTTACTTCTCGAGCCCCCAAAGGGCGCAATTCTAATTCGAATTGGCTGACATTTTACACAGGTCTCCAACATTTAATAATATAATAATAGCAGATCAAATCTTTTCTTATATCCTTTTTTGCCTAAAAAGAGATGCCGGGAGAAGAACTCGGCAAATGCGATCCATGGTGGAGGGTATGTAAGATTCGGCCTGGCCGAACTTAGAACGCTTTTACTTGTTGACAATTTACTTTTTAAGCAAAGCTGAAAAGCTTTCTAGAGTCTTCTATGGGCATCCCTTTTTGGATTTGAACAATTTTGGCAAAACGGCAAAAATAATATAAAATCAACAGCACCATCTAACAATAACACAAATCAACAATACAATTACCAATCTACACACATTCGCTTTTGCATACAAACATACCTTTCGGTAAACACCATACATGTACGGCTACATGCCTAGCTGTTCATTGACATAATTGAAGGCCTTCTCCAGCATCCATAGGGCCTTTCAAAAGCAAAACTCTATAAGGCACATTTTTCCCGTTTTTCTTGCTTTCCTCAATGACTACCACCATATTTAAGAAGTTGGTCAAAATCGGTTCCGACATAGATTTAGATAGAGATATGTGTTCATCAGATTTTGGGCAATTTGCCATAATGTTGTCATTTATCAGTTTGAACATCTTTGCTTGAAATTTTTGATACGAATTGCTTAATAACCCATCTGAAAACAACCGCCGAGGTTAATCAAAATGGGTTCAGAATAAGGTATAACTCCCAGTTTGAATGCATTTTATAAACCATACGCATAATATTTAAACAAGGTCGTATGGACTCACAGATTGAAAAAGGACTGAGTTTTTAGTAGGAGTGGGGGGGCACCTTCTTAAGTCCTAACAAAACAGGCCTTCCGCCTGTGGATGACGACTAGGATGACATGTAAATAAATGCAGTCAGCTTACAAGCCTGCAGACAGACCTTTCCAAAGCATTCGCAGTGATGACAATCGAGCATCTTTTCATAGCCACAACCAAAACCGAACACAAACTAGGACGGCAGCAGCAACCATCATCAGCGCTTGAATTACTTCACACAGAACCACCCACAATGTCGACCATATTTAAGCTCCCCCCCCAACCGCTCCTGCGATGTGTGTGTGTAGTTATTTTCGTTGTTACACTAATGAGACAACACTGCCGCAGGTGCATCCACACGAACATAATTCCCTGGAAAATCTGTCCATAATCATAGGCAAATTCAGTACGGTATTTACAAAACACACGCATAGATACTTTCGTATTATGCCAACTTGTGGATAGTAAATGCCAAGAGAGCCTTTCATAAGCTTTCAATGTTTTGTGACAAATTTGCAATGTTTGCTGAGTAGTTTATGTGAAATGGGGCTTAAATTTTAGTACAATTCGATTTAAACTAATCGCATTTAGTTTGAGAAAGTGAGCCGTTCAACAGTAGAGTTTGGCCACAACGAAACTAATGTAATCCCTAAAAACCAGTATGGAAAGGCAAAAGTCGGGCGGTGCCGACTGTAAAATACCCTACACCTACCCTATAGATACAAAGTGGAAGCTACACTAATTCTGAACCAATTTTTATGGATCTCGGCGGATGTTGTCAGATGGGTAATCAAACAATCCGTATCAAATTTCGAGAAAATATGTCCAAACTGTACTAAATACGGTTGAAAAATGTCAACATTGTTGCAAATTACCAAAAATCTGACGAACATATATATGGGAGCTACATCTAAATATGAACCGACTTTGACCAAACTCCATAGATATTGTGGCAGGCATCGAGGAAAGCGTTGTGCACAATTTTGGAAAGATTGGTCAATAAATGCGCTTGCAGTGGCTCTAGAAGTGAAAATCGGGCGATATCCCTATATGGGAGATATATCCAAATTTTAACCAATTTCTATGAAATTCACCAGTAATCTCGAGAGTCATAAGAAAATCCATCTTGCCAAATTTCAAGAGAATCGGTTTACACATGATCAAATTAATGCAATATTGGTCCAAATCCGATGAACATATATATGGGAGCTATATCCAAATCCTAACGTATTTTTTCCAATTTCAATAGGCTTCGTCTCTTGGCTATAAAAAATGCCGGTGCCAAATTTGAAGATGATCGGATGAAACTTGCGACCTGTACTTTGTTCACAAATTAACATGAACAGACAGACAGACGGACAGAGATACGTACGGCTAAATCGAATCAGAAAGTGATTCTGAATCGATCGGCATACTTGTCAATGAGTCTAGCTCTCTTCCTTCTGTCTGCTACAAACAAATGCACACAGTTATAATACACTGTACCACCGTAGTGGTGTAGGGTACAATGAATTTGTGTTGATTTGTTTAATTGTCGGTCTGTTTGTTTGCTAATTATAGACTCAAAAACGGCTGAACCGATTACCTTAAAATTTTAACAAATTGTATAGGTTGGTCTGGAAGGAAACATAGACTATATAATTTTTTGATATCGGAAGGGGGCGAACCCTCCCCCGTTACCCCAAAAACACCATCCAAAATCAAAAGTGGGCCAATAAGTAAAACATGGATATCAAATTAATGGTATTGAAGAGAGAAATACGAATATGATATTGCAAATTGGAACCGAGGACTCAGAAAGTCGCGCTAACCCCAGACTATCCAAAAGTAGACAAATTAAACGTCCATAACGATATGGGGCTCAAATGATAGGTATTCGGGAGTAGATTACGGCATACAAAATCAGATCGAAGAATAGGGGGTCACCCCACCCCCCAAAAACGCCACAAATGGGCATATGAACCCATCATGACTATATGGGACAGGGTTTGTTCCATATAATCAAAAACGGCTGAACAGATTTTCTTAAAATTTTCAAGGTGTGTAGTTTGGTATGCAAGAAATCGCAGACCAAACCAGACCGGATTGTGGCGGACCCTCCCCTTACCCCAAAAAACGCCACCCAAATCCAAGAGTAGACGATAGGCAGAAGAAAACGAATATCTTATTAAATTTTTGCTCCAGAAGGCCACTCCAACCCCAAAACTCCTCTAAACAGATACATTCGACGTGCATATCAATATGGGACTCAAATGAAAAGTATTTGGCAATAGATTACAAATATGGCATAAACAAGTAAAAAGGCGTTAATTCGGCCGGACCGAACTTTGGATACCCATCACCTCGGGTATATATGTAAACCACCTTTAATCATAATCCGGTGAAAAATGAATACCTTATCCCCAAAAGCAGCTTTATCGAAATATGGTCCGATTTGAACCAAATTCGACACGGATATTGAGAGGTCTAAAGACTTTAAATCGAAAGAAAGGTCTATATGGCAGCTGTAACTAAATCTGAACCGATCTAGGCCAAATTAAAGAAGGATGTCGAAGGGCCTAACACAACTCACTGCCTTAAATTTTGGCGAAATCGGACAATAAATGCGCCTTTTATGGAGCCAAAACCTTAAATCGAGAGATCGGTCTGTATGGCAGCTGTATCCAAATCTGGACCGATCTGAGCCAAATTAAAGAAGAATGGCGAAGGGCTTTACACAACTCCCTGTCCCAGATTTCCGCTTAATCGTACAATAAATGCGCCTTTAATGGTCCCAAAACTTTAAATCGAGAGATCGGTCTATATGGCAGCTATATCCAAATCTGGACGGATCTGGTCCAAACCGAAGATGAATGTCGAAGGACCTAATACAACTCACTGCCTTAAATTTCGGCGAAATCGGACAATAAATGCGCCTTTTATGGAGCCAAAATCTTAAATCTAGAGATCGGTCTATACGGCAGCTATATCCAAATCTGGACCGATCTGAGCCTAATTAAAGAAGGATATCGAAAGGCTTTACACAACTCTCTGTCCCAGATTTCAGCTTAATCGTACAATAAATGCGCCTTTGATGGTCCCAAAACCTTAAATCGAGAGATCGGTCTTTACGGCAGCTACATCCAAATCCGGACGGATCTGAGCCAAATCGAAGAAGGATGTCGAAAGGCCTTACGCAGCTCACTGTCCCAAATTTCAGCTAAATCGTACAATAAATGCGTCTTTAAGATCGGTCTATACGGCAGCTATATCCAAATCTGAACCGATCTGAGCCAAATTAAAAAAGGATGTCGAAGGGTTTTACATAACTCCCTGTTCCAGATGTCAGCTTAATCGTACAATAAATGCGCCTTTTATGGGTCCAAGACCTTAAATCGAGAGATCGGGCTATACAGCAGCTATATCCAAATCTGGACCGATCCGGGCCAAATCGAAGAAGGATATCGATTAGCCTAACACAACTCACTGTCACAAATTTCCGCAAAATTGTATAATGAGTGTGGCTTTTATGGGCCTAAAACCCTAAATCGGCGGATCGGACAGACGGACGGACAGACGGACGGACGGACAGACGGGCGGACGGATGGACAGACGGACGGACAGACGGACTGACTGACAGACGGACGGACAGACGGACGGACAGACGGACGGACGGACAGACGGACGGACAGACGGACGGACAGACGGACGGACAGACGGACGGACAGACGGACGGACGGACAGACGGAAGGACAGACGGACGGACAGACGGACGGACAGACGGACGGACAGACGGACGGACAGACGGACGGACAGACGGACGGACAGACGGACGGACAGACGGACGGACAGACGGACGGACAGACGGACGGACAGACGGACAGACAGACGGACGGACATGGCGGGATCGTCTAAGAATTTTACTCTTCGGTGGTGGGTATGAGAATGTCTACTCCATGATAGTTATTAGTTCACATTTCAAGTTTCAAGAGGAAATATTGGGTTGCCCAATTGCGGATTTTTCATATAGTCGGCGTTGACAAATTTTTTCACAGCTTGTGACTCTGTAATTGCATTCTTTCTTCTGCCAGTTATCAGCTATTACTTTTAGCTTGCTTTAGAAAAAAAGTGTAAAAATAAAGTATATTTGATTAAAGTTCATTCTAAGTTTTATTAAAAATGCATTTACTTTCTTTTAAAAAATCCGCAATTACTTTTTGGGCAACCCAATATAATTGAAAAAACTTAGAGTATGTTGGGACTGCAAGCGCCTCTACAATTCAAAGCCCTAGGTCTAGATCAATCGTATGTAATCTCCAAAACCCTTTCGCTTTTCTGCACAGTTGATTTGGATCCCTATCCCTGAAATATCTAGAATAACATGGTCTGAGTAGCAGACGGGCTCAAATCCCTCCTCAGTCAGCATCCGTAATAGTTTACTTAGGAATGGCGAAAAAAGACCCCTGTGTCATGCTCTGTGCCCCTATATCACTTATCTTTAATCATGGGACTCACAATTTATCCATGAAGAGGTTATGGACCGATCTTGACCATATTTGGCACAGTTGTTGGAAGTCAAACCAAAATATTTCATATAAAACTTCAGTCAAATGGGATAGGACGTGCTCTAAAGGTTGAAGACGTCTATATCCAGGATGGGTTTATATGGCAGCTTAATCTAAACATGAACCGATATAGCCCATTTAGATTCCCAACCGACCTACACTAATGAGAAGTATTGGTGCGAAATTTCAAGGGTCTAGCTTTATTGCTTCGAAATTTTGCGTACTTTCGACAAACGGACGGACATGACTAAATTGACTTGGAAAGTCAAGACGATCAAGAATATATATAAATACTTTGGTGGGTCTCAGATCAATATTTCGATATTTCGATTTTGATTATTCGTTACAAACGGAATAACAAAATTGGTATACCCCCATCCTATGGTGGAGGGTATAAAAATCGTACAGCTGAGAAGGGTCAAACTATTGTATACTCTCCAGCATAAACTTTTAATGTTAAGGTGTTTAGTCTCTAACCTAATTCATGTCTTGTCCTTTTCTAAGCCCTGAGAAGAATACTTCTCAGGCTCCAGAAATGGTGAACTTTAACATTTTATAGTACAATCTGGATTTTCCCATTCGTTTATCTTTAACCGGACTGCACCCATTGACATGAGAGAAGAATCTCCTGTTCCTTAATGGAATGTCATGGGAAATTTAGTAGTATACACGAAAAAATGGAAAAGAAGGAATGGAATACCAGAGCAGGGGATGAAACACCTATCCCTCATGCAAGCACGTATGTGTATTTGCCAGATCTTCTGGCACCCCACGTCGAAACTATCCCGTCCCAACCAAAAAACTCAGTAGATCCCCTAGAGGTACATTCGCATCATTACCCAGATCGCAGAAGAACCGCCTCCTTGCGTCCCTGCAGACCCGGACATAACAGAGCAAGTGCTCGATAGTCTGCTCGTTATCCTCTTCCAGACAACTCCCGCAGAAATCGTTGTATGGTATTCCCATATGGCACAGTGTCCTGTTATGACTCCAGTTAAGGTTCTCAGCGACTTTTTATCGAACGCCAGTAACTCCATTGTCCTCCTCCGGTCGATGACAGGCCAGAGCGTCCTAGCGGTCCGTCAACCTTTCGCCGCGTCTCATTTTGCTACCGACGTCGCTTTGGCCATCTCTTCTACTGTATACCTATGCCACGTAAATGACTTTGATTTCAGAACCTTCCCGTCCCAACCTCAAAACTCAGTAGATCTCCTAGAGGTACGTTCGCATCATTACCCAGATCGCAGAAGAACCGCCTCCACAGAAAAAAGAGCCTGCGTCCCTGCAGACCCGGACATAACAGAGCAAGTGCTCGATAGTCTCCTGGTTATCCTCATCAAGACAACTCCCGCAGAAATCGTTATGCCGAATTCCCATATGGCACAGTGTCCGGTTACGACTCCAGTTAAGGTTCTCAGCGACTTCTTATCGAACGCCAGAAACTCCATTGTCCTCCTTCGGTCGATGACAGGCCAGAGCGCCCTAGCGGTCCGTCGACCTTTCGCCGGGTCTTATCTTGCTACCGACGCCGCCTTGGCCATCTCATCTACTGTGTACCTATGTCAGGTAAATGACTTAGATGTCAGAACCAACCCGTCCCAACCTCAAAAATCAGAAGACCTCCCAGATTTCTCGCACCCAGTCGCAGAAGAACCGCCTCCCCAGAAGAGAGAGCCTGTGTCCCTGCAGACCCGGACATAACAGAGCAAGAGCTCGATAGTCTCTTCGTAATCCTCATCAAGAAAAACTCCCGCAGAAATCGTTGAGCGGTATTCCCATATGGCACAGAGTCCGGTTGTGACTCCAGTTAAGGTTCTCAGCGACTTCTTATCGAACGCCAGTAACTCCATTGTCCTCCTCCGGTGGATGACAGGCCAGATTTTGCTACCGACGCAGCTTTGGCCGTCTCATCTACTGTGTTCAGTGGCTCGACATGGCACGCAGGCAATACAGGTGATGCGTTAGCCCGGCGATGATGAACCCCCCTGAAACATGGGTCCTCCCCTTCATCCCCTGGAATCCCTTCATGTCCGGGAACCCATATCAGACTCACATTGTGGATCCGGAGTCCATCCAGGGACTCCAAACAATCAACTACACACCTCGACCTCACCGTCTTCGAACCCAAAGCTTTCATCACCGCCATTTATTTTCATTATTGAGGAGGTATATCCCTTACCAGAATTTCGCTTGCGGCTACTATAATGACACAGACCTCTGCCTGAAAGAACGTACACTCGTCCAGTAGTCTCAGATACATACCGTTAATGGATGGGACGGAGTAGACCCCCATCATCCTCAAACACAGTATTTGCCCACCATTCATATCAACTGTAAAAATGAATTTCGATTGTCCTTATCCCAATCGGAACCATTTTCAATAAGTCGGGGATCCTCCAGCGCGGTCCGGCAAGCATTCGTCGAGTCTCATCTTGTCACCGACGCCCCTTTGGCCATTTCATCTACTGGGTTCAGTAGCGCGATAAATGGCACGTAGATAAGACCGGTGAATCGTTAGCCCGGCGATGATGAACCCCCCTGAAACATGCGTCCGCCCCTTCATTCCCTGGAATCTCTTCATGTCCGGGAACCCATATCAGACTCACATTGTGGATCCGGAGTCCATCCAGGGACTCCAAACAATCAACTCCACACCTCGACCTCACCGTCTTCGAACCCAAAGCTTTCAGCGCCGCCATTTGTTTTCATTATTGAAGCGGTAAATCCCTTACCAGAATTTCTCTTGCGGCTACTGTAATGGCACTGACCTCTGCCTGAAAGAACCAATCGGAACCAGTTTCAAGAGGTCGGAGATCCTCCAGAGCGGTCCGGTATGAATTCGCCGAGTCTCATCTTGCCACCGACGCCGCTTTGGCCATCTCATCTACTGTATTCAGTAGCGCGACGACGAACATCCCTCACTCATGCGTCCACCCCCTGATATTGGGTGCGTCGGAGTAGACCCCAAAACCTGACCCTAACTTCATTTTTGAGCCATCAAAATCGGGGTTTCGTCATCTTCAAACACTGTATTTGCCCTCCATTCACTATAGCCGTGAAAACGAACACTGAATGTCTTTATCCTAATCGAAACCAGTGCCAGGAAGTCGGAGATCCTCCTCTGCATCTTCGCATCCTCCTTCAGCATGCTGAACTCCGTCAGCCTAATCGTGACCTTGGCGACGCAGTTCCAAATATAGGCCCAAATGTGCTTTATATACAGCAGAGCTTTCAGACCTGCCTGCGGTGCGGATCTCAGTGTACCTGCGACTACGACGCAGGCCAATCACTAGTCCTCCCCGAATTCCCTCGTATGTATTCTCTCTTATCCACGGCCCTTCACCTTACCAGTGCTCCATCGGTCAGTACTGGTCTCAAAATGGCCGTATACATCCAATAAATCATCATGGGGGTTAGCCCCCACTTCCTACCGAACATCTTCCTGAAGGAGTAAAAAGCGCAGAGTGTCTTACAGCTTTTCTCCTCCGTATTCGAATCGAGGACTATTCAAAGGTCCTTCCCTTCCTTCGACAGCTGCAGAGTGATCTTGTCCAAAGAAGGGAGTTTGAACTCCGGTATTTTGTATCTGCGAGTGAAGGACACCAGCTGCTTCTTCTTTGGTTTGGTCCTCAATCCATTTTTGGTAGCCATGGCGACTATCTTTTCTGCCTCGGTCCGGCAACACGACGTCGTCCGCATAAGTGATTATCTATTTTTAGATTTAGATTTTCCATGAACATTTCATTAAGGAAAAGGGGATACTTGTCTCATATCAATGAGTGCGGTCCGGTTAAAGATTATGCTCAACGATAAGGGACCTCTTTTTATGGCGAGTCTGAAGTGCGTGCCGCATAGCGACACCACTTGGTAGAGAAGTTTTTACTTTTTAACGTTTGAACTTGGCCAACCTGACATACCTTCATGCCCTTGGTTTTTAGGACCATGCCAGGCTTGCCCGGAAAATACGTTCTAGCCAGGACAGGTTGACTCCAAGGGACTCAGTGTCGGGATAATACCGCCAGGTTCACCAGATTTAAACTCCTTTTAAGTGCGGACTGTCCAGACTATCTTCTCGTCGTCAACGATGTCCCTGTTGAGGTCATCCGCCAAGGCCGCATATGTAGGTATTGAGATATCTTGATTGCCAAACTCTTCCTGGCCGCCCAGAAAATGCGTCTTCATTTTCAAGTTCCACCTTCTCCTGACCAATCTCGGTGTAAGCAACATCCTCACTCCTCAGAGAGCTAGTCGTGCTAGGATCCTTCGAGAGCAGTTTGCACAGCCTAGATGCCTCACTAGTGCTTTCCAATTCTCCGCAGAATTTCGCCCAAGAACTCCTCTTCACCTTTCTCGTCTCCTTCTTAAACTTGCCAAGGGCATCACGATATTCGTCTCATCCCTCTGTCGTGTTCCCTCTCTTGATATTTTTAAAAAGCCTCCTGCTCTCCCTCCTGAGAACGTTCAGCTCCGGTAATCTCCAAGACTGGCTGGTTTCACACGCGTTACTTGTTCGGGACATGCCTTCAAAAGAGCCTCGTTCAAGCATTCCGTGACAAGATCTACTGCGGCCTCCATTTCCCTCCAAAGGCACCCTAGAAGACCTCCCTATATATGCTTCCTGAACTTCTCCCAGTTGGTCCTTCTCTACTTTCTGTATGGTCTCTTCTTCCCTATCTCGTGCTCGACCTGAAAACATATCCTATAGTGATACGAAATGGAGTACAGCGTGGAGACGTTCCAGCCCAAGACTTTCACCGATTCACTGTTTGTCACAAGCGGATATGTTTAACCTGTTACCCGATCCGGTTGTAGAAAGTAGTGGCATTGCCTCTATAGCGTACAAACACCTCTTCCCCAGAGACTGAGGTGTGCGTTGGCGTCGCCGACTGGCAGATGGCATGCCCCTTGTCCTTGAACCAGCTGATCAGGGCCCGGACCGAGTCTGTAGGGAGGTTGTATTCATAGGTAGGTACCTGTACTCCAAGGCCACTACCGTTAAGTCTTCATTGCTGAAACGAGAACTCAAAGTTGGGTTCAAATCTCAACTGGCTACGGTACAGCTTGTAATATTTGCTTCTGGTGGTGGGAAATGATTAATCTGCATTTACTTCAAGCCCCCTATCTACCTGGGTGGCGTAATCATCATCGTAGGGCAGGGCCATTTTTACCCAAACTTGATCTCTCCTAGCGAGGACTTCAGGAGTGACAATGATTCTGAACCAACCCTGATCCAGAGATCCTTGCCATTACCCTTATACACGTCGCACGTCGCCTTAGAATTGTCCAGTCCTCCGCTAGAAAATTTTTGTTACGCCCTTTAAGCATGTTTGTTCCTCCAATACAGGAGGAGGGATCTACACCCACAACGTCGTCCTGAGGGTGATTTGTGCTATATCTTCAAGTCAGGCCAAAGAATCCAAGGCCGCCGATGCTGATCGAAAGAAAACCTAATGCTCTCTCATTTCCGCATCCGATAACTTTGACGCCTTTCTGCCACTTGGCACCACGTTAGTCGCAAAGGAGTCGTCCTTGCCTATTCCAAAAGCTTCCGATAGAGTTCGAAGAGTCTTCTCTTCGATCATTAGCCTTTTTCCCGCGAATAGCCGGCCTTCAGAATTGCTCCGGTCCAGGATGGCTACTTGTAGTTCAGGCGCTGATGGCAGGTTGGTCAATTTCTTGACCCATTTGCCATCAGGCGCCTGCGCATAGCCAGATCGCTGCAGCTTATTTCCTGGATTGGCCCTGTCCTGGATTGGCCCTCCTAACCACCTTTCATTGCTTTGGCGTCAGGAGCAATGAAAGACCCTGGCGCTCGGTGCTTCCATTTGCAGTCTTGGTTTTTTCGGCAGCGTTTTTACCAGTTCTCGTTGTTGTGTTTGCGTTGGTATCTGTTCTGGTATCATCCGATGTAGCAGAGGGCAGCATATGTTCCACAACAGAAGGGTTCATCCTAGACTCGTACTTTGTGATGTGGAACCTATGTTTGCGCATCAAACGCTTGTCACGATTCGTCAAGGTGGATGGCTCTAGACCATTGATGGGCAACAATATGCCCGCGGGCATAGAAAAAACGATCGGCAGCACATGGACAGTGTAAGGTACTCGTGCGCCTTCGTACGGCCTGGATATTTTCCATATTTTGCACTTGGTTGATTAGTCGGCCATTGGCAGGTTAAGTTCGAAGACGGGCTATATCGCACTATATCTTGATATAGTCCCCATATAGACCGATCCGCCGATTAAGGGTCTTAGGCCCAAAAAAGCCACATTTATTATCCGAAATTTGGGTCAGTGAGTTATGTAAGGCCTTTCGACATCCTTCTTCAATTTGGCCCAGATCGGTCCAGATTTGGATATAGCTGCCATATAGACCGATCCGCCGATTTAGGGTCTCAGACCCATAAAAGCCACATTTATTTTCCGATTTTGCTGAAATTTGGGACAGTGAGTTGTGTTGTGCCCTTCGATGTCCTCCTTTAATTTGGCCCAGATCGGTCCAGATTTGGATATAGCTGCCATATAGACCGATCTCACGATTTGAGGTTATACTATATTACGCCCTTCAACATCTTTCTGCAATTTGCCACAGATCGGTCTAAATTTGGATATAACTGTCATATTGACCGATCTCTCAATTTTAGGTTTTGGGCCTATAAAAGGCGCATTTATTGTCCAATGTTGCCGAAATTTGGTACAGTGAGTTGCGTTAGAAGCTTCGACTTTATTCTTCAATTTGGCCCAGATCGGTCCAGATTTGAATATAGCTGCCATATAGACCGTTCTCTCGATTTAAAGTTTTAGGGCCATAAAAGGCGCATTCATTGCCCGATGTCGCCGAATTTGGGTAAGGCTCTTCGACATTTTTCTGCAACTTGTCCCTGATCGGTCCAGATTTGGATATAGCTGCCAAATAAACCGATCCGACGATTTAGGGTCTTAGGGCCATAAAAGCCACATTTATTATCCGATTTTGCTGAAATTTGGGACAGTGAGTTGTGTTGGGCCCTTCGACTTTCTTCTTTAATTTGGCTCAGATCGGTACAGATTTGGATATAGCTGCAATATCGACCGATCTCTCGATTTAAGGTTTTGGGGCCATAAAAAGCGCCGAAATTTGGAACAGTGATTTGTGTTAGGCTCTTCGACATTTTTCTGCAACTTGGCTCAGATCGGTTCAGACTTGGATATAGGTGACATATAGCCGATATCTCGATTTAAAATCTTGGCCCCATAAAAGGCTCATTTATAATCCGATTTCACTGAAATTTGACACAGTGACTTAGGTTGGGATTTTCGCCATCCGTGTCGTATATGGTTCAGATCGGTTTATTTTCAGATATAGCTACTAAAAAGACCAATATTCTTTTACACAATTGAACAATGACTTGTTCTTATAAGTATTTGGTCCAAATTGGAACATATTTGATATAGCTGCTATCGGGTCTGAGGAGATTATTTGGAGGGCACCTTCATCCCTTTCGTAAAGCTGGATCACTTCAAATCCCAAGATTCCATCACAGGTATCCTCGCAATGGGACAAATCAATATTGTCTTGTCGGACCAGTGTATTGCTCATAGAGTTCAAGTTGGTTGTTGGCTGTGTGCTTGTTTGTTGTGTGTTACATGAGGTTGGAACCAGCATATATTAAGTCCCTACCACTGCGAGTGGATTCCCGGTACTGGATCGTTGACTACCTGCTGAGTCCCTTTCTATAATTTTTTCACTCAGATTTGTATTTCTTGAAATAATTTTCAGTTCAGGTTGGACCCATAGTCTTTGCATTCACCTAGAAAACCAAGGCGCCCTATAATTTCCCAGACGAATGCATTGACCTTATATTCAATTCTTTAGCCCCCACATCGCAACAAGATGTCTCAGTTTATTTAAAAAGTTAAAGAGTTAAGCATAAAGAGCGATTGCATTATATTTGGTTGGAAAAACACAACCGTCTATTGTTGGCGAACTCAAACACCTCAAAGTGAACAAAATGTTTGTGCATCGCTCCATATAACATTACAGTGATACCGGCAGTGTTGTCAAACGCCATGGTAGTTGTCAAAAAAAAAAACTGCAGCAACAGCTAAAATCGTTTTATAAATGAAGGCTCGAATTCAACGAAATATGGAAGTTGCAAAAAAAATGGCTAAAAATCTCAAAATATCTCTTGATGCGATAATAAGTCTCATAAGTTCCAATGAGCACACGATCTTACACCAAAGGAAATAAAATTAGACTCGAAATAGTAAAGAAGTTGCTTCCCTTGCATGAACTTGTGAACTTATGAAAATAGTATTCTCTGACGAGAAAAATGTCATAATTCATAAGTTCCTAAAACCCCCAACGTACGAGAATTTAAGTCATTGATCGGTCATCCCAAGAAATTTTCCATCTGAAGTTTTGACATGGGCAGCTCTGTGTCCACCGATGGCAGCATTTCCAGCTGTTTTCATTGGTCGTGGCTTCAAAGTAAATGCCTCTTACATTTTGGAAGCTGCTTTGGAACCGTGGGCATAGTCGCAGATCATGGATGGACCAAAAGATTCGGCACCGTCACATGACTACAAAAGTATGTTCCGCACTTAATTTAGTCCACACAGTGGCTGTCAAGTGCGCCAGATGCCAATCCGATGGTTTTTTTTATTTGGGCCATTTACGAAAGTGAGGTGCTGTATAAGCCGTTGTGCGGGGATGGGCCAATCTAACTAACTTTCGTGTAGCCTACAACTCGATTTTTGATCAACTAAGAGCAATAGTCAAGGCAAAAGGGGGACATATCGAACAAAATTGAATGGATTCCGAAATTATGTTTAATTTCCACAAAGTGTTGTCTTCGGGAAAGCTACCCAATACAATTGACTTCAACTCAATAAAATTCTATCAACGATAAAGAAAGATTTACTTCAATACCAATCTGTTGGCAGACTACTGTTTTCACAGGATGCTAGCTGTAAGGCTTGCGAGATTTTTTTTTTAACAGGTGCGCAAGTGGAAGCGGAGGTATTCCTACAAAACCTTTGCTGTGTTTTCTTTATCTTGTCTTAATGTTTTTGTTTTACCTTTCATTTATAATGAAATGATGGGCAGGAGTAATGGGCAGAGATATTGCCTTTGGTTAAAGAGTTTTTAATGAGATTTCTAACACAATTTATTTTTTGTGTGTGTTAGAAAGAAATGAGAAATGGTTTTGTATTACTAAGTGTAGCATCAAATGTTTGATTTTGTCCTGTTTTTTTTTTGATTACAACTGAAGTTTTTAAAATGGTATGAACTTAACCATAAACTATATGTTATGTTAGCCGAGATAAAGTTGAAAAGAGAGTCCGCATATTAATAGTTTATAAATGGATGTAGTATGCCATAGTGAGTGTGCGGTATGCTCCCTTGCTATACCATACCATCGGGTATGTGCCACAGTCGGCTGCCCTTGTCCCTATCTTTTGATCAATCAGAATATTCAAAGTACACTCGAGAGTATCTTGTATGCGATGGGAAGGAGACGGACGGAGAAGGGACATGGTATGCTGAGGTTCCAATCATCGGGTATGCGTTCTTCTAGCCATATGGCGCAGATAAGCTGATGCATACGCCTAATCAGCTCGTCGCCTCCGTTCTTAAATAGCTCGGCAGGTAACCCGTCGCCTCCTGCTGCCTTGTTGTTCTTTAGTCGGGTCACTGCTACTTGGACCTCATTCTGACTATGAGGTAAACATTCTATACCATCATCAGGGATTGGTTCTGCGGTATCCTCTTCGTCGCCATTCTCGGACACTAGCAGTTGGGTAAAATGTTCTTTTCATATCCTCAGCATGTTATCTGTGTCAATTATCAGTTTTCCTTCTTTGTCTCTGTAGGAGGATGTGCCTGCACCAAAGCCATGTTTAATTCTTTGGTAGATTTTCCGGACTTCATACTGAATCCTGTACATCTAAATTCGCTCACACTCACGTTTTTCCATTTCCTTTTTCTTTCAGCATAATAGACGTTTCTCCTCTCTCCTTTTCTACCGATACCTCTCCTTCATCTGGCGCGTTGCTACGGATTGCAGGGTTGCTCTATATGCCGCATTCTTGGCTTCAGTAGCATTTCGACACTCTTGGTCGTACCATGGGTTTCTTGAAGGAGGCTTCCAGTAGCCAAGTACGGATTTCGCGGCATTTTCCATGGAGTGGGCAATGGTTTGCCACTGCGCCATTATATCATCGGAACAAGGAGTGCTTTCATCAAGCAGTTGGGTCAGTCGAGTGGAGTATGCCGCTGCCATTTGTTGTGTTTCCAGATTCCGTGCAGTGTCAGTTCATACTTTCCTCGCCATGTTCAAACGGGTACGAACCTTTGCTGCAACAAGGTAATGATCCGAATCTACAATATATTCGCTCCACAGATCGATCGTAAATCTAACACGCTGGATGAATGCCTTCCATCTATCACAACGTGATCAATTTGGCTTCTCGTGTTTTGATCGGGTGACAGCCATGTGGCTTTGTGAATATTTTTATGTTGAAATCTGGTGCTACTAGCTACCATGTTTTTTGCCGCGGCGAAATCTATGAGCTTCAACCCATTACTGGACGTTATTTCGTGGAGGCTAAACTTTCCGACTGGTGGACCAAAAATGTCTTCCTTCCCTATCTTCGCATTAAAATCTCTCACAACGTTTTTAATATCACGGGCAGCGGTTATATTCTCTCTCTAGGCGCTCGTAGAAAATATCCTTGGTCTGCTCGTCTTTGTTTTCCATCGGGGCATGGTTACAAATAAGGCTGAGGTTTCAGAATTTGGCTTTTATGCGGATTGTGGCTAGCATCTCATCCACCGGAGTAAAGCTGGAGGCAAGGTGTTTCAGTCTAGCTATTCTGACCTCCTTCTTACAATTACCTTCAGTAATGGCCTCATCTTCTCACGATCCGAATCTCCCCATAGCAACCGATTCGCTATTCCACAGTGTTACATGCGTTCGTCCCCCTCGCCCTTAACTCGGACTTCGTCGACTCGAAAGGATTCGGGTTATCCCAGTTTATTGACGGCAGTCCCTGGCCTTTACTGCCAAATCGTCGGCTCTTGCATTCCCCCTTACTCCTCTGTGGCCCGGCACTCAAACTATGCTGATCGTGCCATCATTAGAGAGGGCGTTAATCATGTTCTTACAATCCAGTCTGACCTTACCGTCCCGCTTATTATTGGCTTTATGGCAATTTTACTGTTCGTAAAGGAGTTTACTTTCGACACCCTCGCGTTAACACCACACCACCTCACGAATGCCGCGATAGCCCGGAGCTCCGCCAGCAAGACCGCATAATGGTCAGGCAGTCGAAAACAGATCTCAATCCCTGCGTTCCTAATGTAGACCCCAGGCCCACTCTGTCCTCTAGCCTTCATCCTTATGTGCAGGATGGTTTTCCAGATGGCAATTCCAGAGATTCGACAATCCAAGACTATGCCGCTGGCAGGAAAGCCTCGCACTCGACATCAACTGTCGTCTCAGGTATCCGATCATAAACCTCTTCCATTTTTTCTAGGCTTCCTATCGTCGACTCGATTATGGAGCAATGGTATTGCCTGCTCCTATACTCTATCCGTTTTCCCATCACCTTAAGACTCATAGTTGCAGTGGCTCCGTCATACATAATCTGCATGTCTATGGGTCGGATATCTAGAATAGCCCAGAAGAGGCCACCGTAGTGCAGAGATTAGCATGTCCGCCTATGACGCTGAACGCCTGGATTCGAATCCTGGCGAGATCATTAGAAAAATTTCCTGCGGTGGTTTTCCCCTCTTAATGCTGGCCACATTTGTGAGGTACTATGAAATGTGAAACTTCTCTCCAAAGAGGTGTCGCACTGCGGCACGCCGTTCGGACTTGGCTATAAAAGGAGGCCCCTTATCATTGAGCTTGAACTTGAATCGGACTGCACTCATTGATATATGAGATGTTTGCCCCTGCTCCTTAGTGGAATGCTTATGGTCTAAATTTGCAATTTGCAAATCTGGAATAGTCTCTAGTGCTGTAGTTGGCGTGTTTTTCGTCACTCCGCCTAGACAACATGTTCTCTAAGCCTGTTGCAGTGTCCTTACGTTGCATTTTTTTAACATCGCAGTCCACCAAACTACTGAGGAATAAGTAAATATTAATCTAATCAAGCTCTTGCAGGGCCCGTGGACTATCCTCAAGCCAAAGACCCGTCTGCGTGGTGCCCAACATCTGTGAGCCTTCTTCGTTCGCTCCTGAATGTGGCACTTCCAATTCAGTTTCTTGTCCCAGATCACTTCGAAATCTTCAACTTTATCGGATATCCTAATCGTTCCATTGAGTGGTGGTGGTGGAGTGGTGCGTCAAATTGGCTCTCCTCATGAACAGGTAGATTTCAGACTTCTCTAGGTTAACCTTGAAACTCCTAGGTCTAGCCAAGTCGTTTACCATCTACAACACCCTTTCGCCACTTTTACCGGGTTTCTCAATAAGAGCGCTACAAAAGTTTGTTTTAAATAAAACTAAACTTTATTTCTGTGAAAGTACGTTCGATGCCATTATATATGGAACTTGATTTGTTTTGCATGGCCGCCACGGGCACGCTTGCAGAAGTCCAGACGCTGAAACCAATTTTCGACGGTTTTCAAGCATAAATCGGCTGATACTGCTGCAATTTTGGGCTCGATATACGTGCGAAGTTCTTCAATCGTCACTGGGTTGTTGACATAGACCATAGACTTGACGTAGCCTCACAGGAAATAGTCTTACGGATTTAAATCACACTACCGAGTCGGCCAATCGACTGGATCATTTCATGAGATAACACGTTCTCGAGACTTGGTTTCCAATAAATCGATTGTGACATTCGGTGTCTGGCTTGTGGCACCGTAATGACGGAACCACATGTCCTCCAAGTGCATATCATCCAATTGGGGTCAAAAATGTTCTGTTATCATTGAACGGTAGCTATTCCCATTCATAGTAACGTGACGGTCTTAATCATCACTGAAGAAGTACAGCCCAATGACGCCGTCGGCCCATAAGCCGTACCAAACCGTAATTTTTTCGAAAGTTAATCGCGCGTTTCTTCCATTTTATGAACGAAGCTCATTTTTGGCTCAATGGTAACACCTCGGAAAATGCGTCAGAGACTCCATAAAGTAAATATATTCTTGATCGTCCTGACATTTGGTGTCGATCTAGCCATGTCCGTCTGTCTGTCCGTCCGTCCGTCTATCTTTCGAAAGCACGCTAACATTCGAAGGAGTAAGGCTAGCCGCTTGAAATTTTGCACAAATACTTATTATTAGTGTAGGTCAGTTGGTATTGTAAATGGGCCATATCGGTCCATTTTTTGATATAGCGGCCATATAAACCTATCTTGGGTCTTGACTTCTTGAGCCTCTAGAGGGCGCAATTGTTATCCGATTGGAATGAAATTTTGCACGACGTGTTTCGCTATGACTTCCAACAACTGTGCTAAGTATGGTTTAAATCGGTTCATAACCTGATAGAGCTGCCATATGAGCCTCTAGAGGGCGCAATTCTTATCCGATTTGGATGAAATATTGCATGACGTATTTTATTATGACTTCCAACAAGTGGTCCAAATAAGGTTCAAATCGGTCCATAACCTGATGAAGCTGCCATATAAAACAATCTTGGGTCTTGACTTCTTGAGCCTCTAGAGGGCCCAATTCTTATCCGATTGGAATGAAATTTTCCACGACGTGTTTCGCTATGACTTTCAACTACTGTGCCAAGTATGGTTCAAATCGGTCTATAACCTGATATAGCTGTCATATAAACCGATCCTGGCTCTTGACTTCTTGAGCCTCTAGAGGGCGCAATTCTTATCCGATTGGAATGAAATTTTGCACGGCGTGTTTCGCTATGACTTCCAACAACTGTGCTAAGTATGGTTTAAATCGGTTCATAACCTGATAGAGCTGCCATATAAACCGATCTGGGGTCTTGACTTCTTGAGCTTCTAGAGGGCGCAATTCTTATCCGATTTGTCTGAAATTTAACATGACGCATTTTATTATGACTTCCAACAACTGTGCTAAGTATGGTTTAAATCGGTTCATAACCTGATATAGCTGTCATATAAACCGATCTTGGGTCTTGACTTCATGAGCCTCTAGAGCGCGCAATTCTTATCCGATTTGAATGAAACTTTGCATGACGTATATCATTATGATTTTCAACAACTGTGCCAAATAAGATTCAAATCGGTTCATAACCTGATATAGCTGCCATATAAACCGATCGGGGATCTTGACTTCTTGAGCCTCTAGAGGTCGCCGTTATTATCCGATTTGTATGACGGATCCTCTCATGACCATCAACATACGTGTTTATTATGGTATGAATCGGTCTATAGCCTGCTACAGCTCCCATATAAATCGATATCTCTATTTTTATTCGAATTGGCTGACATTTTACACAGGTCTCCAACTAATAATTGAATTGTGGTCCGTACCGGACCATATAGTGATATCGCTCTAATGGCAGAGCAAAACTTTTCTTTTATCCTTTTTTTTGCCTAAGAAGAGATGCCGGGAAAAGAAATCGAGAAATGCGATCCATGTTGAAGGGTATATAAGATTCGGCCCGGCCGAACTTAGCACTCTTTTACTTGTTACTATATAGGGTTTGTATATGTGGTAAGCAGCATGACAAAATTACTAAGCCACACATTCTGTTAAGTAAAAAAAAGTCGATTCGTTGCATTTGGAGAGTTCAAAAGTCATGCATGGCGCATTTTATAGAAGAACTTTCATTTTAACATTCTGATAATGCTACAAGATTTTATTGACAGACAATTATAAGTTTTTCCATTGGCAAAATAAAGAAAAACTGTATTCAATTTCTCTGTTTAGATAAAACTTTTTCGTCTTTCCTAAGTAAATATTTTCTTTGTCTAGATATACCAGCGAAAAAAACCCAACCTTTATTATTTTATATTTTTTGCCTATGCACATAACATGGATATAGCATGGGAAAAATTCTATTTGTAAAATGTAAATAGAAAAGTTTCTTAAAGGGCATACCATGCAAATTAGTTCACGTTTTTCTTTTTTGAAATTTCATTGCTTGCTTGACCTTTATGGTAACTGCCCCTTTTTATAAATGTTTCAATTTGTATCAACTTAATCCCTATCAAGCTACGAAATTCCTTATTTGTAAATTCTTTTCAAAATAAAGTGGTAGAAGAAGGCCTTAACATCCCAAACCTTCTTTCACTTGACTTTTCTAAAAAAATGAGAAATTGAGACAAGAGTATCACAATATTTCAACAATTTGTAGTCTTGAAGTATTGAGGTTGGAAAAAATTATGAAAAGTTTTATCTTTGTGCTGTCTTTGTAGATTGAGTTAGAACTCTTAATGTTGGTGCTTACGTATGGTAACAATAGATTTTTTTCTTTATTATATTTTTAAACATTTTTTTGTCTGAATCGGATTCCCTACTTGTGATGACATCGATCGAAGTTTTGTAACATAGCTGTAACATTTGTACGTACGTAGATTCTTGCATGCATTGATATGTACATGCCCCTGGAAATTTACTTTACCATATTTGGCTATACCTGCTGTATAGACCGATCTGGCGATAAAGGGTCTGAAACCCATTAATGCTTTATTTTTTATCCGATTTCGTTGAAATTTAAAACAAAGAGGAGCTTTAGACCTTCCGACATCTGACCCAAATACGGTTCAGATCGAATTATATTTAGATACTAGCCGAACCAGGCCCGCTCCGCTGCGCCTTCTTTAACTCTCTAATATCTTTTTATGGTGGAGACACTTCGCCCTAAATGCGGATAAAGAATTCGTGCCATTGTAGCCTATGACGCTGAACGCGTTCAAATCCTGGCGAGAACATCGGACAAAGCGGTGTTTATCCCCTCTTTATGTTGGCGACATTTGCGAGGCACAATGCCTTGCATTGTCATTTAAAAAATGTTCCTCAAAGAGGTGTCGCACTGCGGGACGTCGTTCAGACTCACCTATAAAAAAGGTTCCTAAGCATGAGTTTAAACTTGAATCGAAAAACACTCATTGATGTGTGAAAATTTTCCCCTTCTCGGTTCCTGGTGGTAATGATCTTCCTTAGGATTATGTTCTCACTAGGAGAGGGAAGGCACCTCAGACATTTCGACTCAAATATGAAATTCGTGCTGCATTTCCAAATTCCTTTAATTTGAGCCCCATATTGCCATGGCCGGTAAATATGAACCGTTTAGAGGGTGTTTTGAGGCTGGGGCGGCCACCGGCACTTTGCACTGAAATCAAATTCGTTCTTTATTCCCAACGGAAATGAAGTTCAGTTTAGTGGGTATTTTAGGCTCCAAAATTGGATATCAAAATAGTTTTCTACCCTCAAATACCTTTCATTTGAGTCCCATATTGTCATAATGGGTCATATAACCCATTTGACACATTTTTAGGATGAAAAGCGCCACCTAGACTTGAACGCAAATTTTAAATGTAATATTCGTAATCTACTCCCTAATACCTTTCATTTGAGTCCCATATAGCCATAATCGGCTAATATGCTCATTTGGAGGTGGGCGACCTCCCATTACTTGGACCTAATGTTTTATGCCATATTTGTAATCTACTACCTAATACTTTTCATTTAAGTCCCATATTGACACGAACTTTGAATATATCTGTTTAGAGGAGTTTTGGGGTTGGGGGGGTCCCGCTGGGTACTTGGACCCAAATTTTTATACCATATTCGTTTTCTGGTCTCCAATACCTTTCGTTTGATACCCCTATTGTGCCCATCGGAATACTTTCGGATATGGATGGCGATTTTGGGGTAAGAGAGGGGGATCCGCCTCCACCCGATATTTAAAAATTATATAGCCTATGTTTCCTTCCAGACAAACGTATACAATCTATGAAATTTTTAAGAAAATCGGCTCAGCCAAGTATCATATAGTCATAATGGTGGCGTCACCCCCTATACTTCGATCTGATTTTGTATGCCAGATTCGAAATCTACTCCCGAATACCTTTTTTTTTAGCCCCATATTGAAATTAACGTCCAATATGTCTATTTGGGACAGTTTTGGGGTTGGGGCGGCACGATGGGTATTTAGACTCAAATTTTAATACCATATTCGTATTCTACTCCACTCCATCCAATACTTTTCATTTGATACCCATATTGTGCCGATCGGTCCACTTTTGGTCGTTTTGGCATAAGGGGGAGGGTCCGTTCCCCTTCCGATACCGAAAAATTATATAGCCTTGGTTTCCTTGCAGACCGACCTACACAATATTCAGTCTATACGGAACAAACAAACCGAGTACCATATATCCTTGATTGGGTAATGTGCCCATTTTGGGGGTTTTTAAAGGCTGGGGTGACCCCCTGTACTTCGACATGAATTTGTATGCCAGATTCGTTATCTACTGCCGCATACTTTTCATTTGATACCCATATTGTCCTTATCGGTCCGCTTTTTATTTTGGGTGGTATTTTTGGGGTAACGGTGCAGCGTCCGCCCCCTTCCGTTATCAACAAAACTATAAAGATTATTCCTACCTCCTGACCATATTCGTAATCTACTCCCGAATACCTTTCAATTGAGTCCTATATTGTCATGATCGTCAAATAAACCTATTTTAAGGGGGTTTTAGAGCTGGGGCGGCTACCTAGGTACTTGGCCCAACTTATGTTAACTCGTTCTCTACTCTTGAATACCTTTCATTTGAGTCCCATATTGTCCTGATTGGTCCACTCTTAGGGGGAGGGTCTGCGCCCCTCCCGATATCAAAAAATTATATAGCCTATGTTTTCTTCCAGACCAATCTACATAATCTGTGAACATTTCAAGGTAATCGTTTCATCCGTTTTTGCGTCTATACGAAACGAACAAACAAACAAACACAAATTGAATTTTTATACCCTCCACCATAGGATGGGGGTATACTTATTTCATCATTCTGTTTGTGACACCTCGAAAAATGCGTCTGAGACCTCAGAAAGTATATATATTCTTGATCGTCATGTCATTTCAAGTCGAACTAGCCAAGTCCGTCCGTCTGTCAGTCCGTCCGTCCGTCCGTCAGTCCGTCCGTCTATCTGTCGAAAGCATGCTTACTTTCAAGGAGTAAAGCTAGCCTCTTGAAATTTTGCACAAATATTTCTAATTAGTGTAGGTCAGTTGGTATTGTAAATGGGCCATATCGGTCCATGATTTGATATAGCTGCCATATAAACCGATCAGGGGTCTTGATTTCTTGAGCCTCTAGAGGGCGCAATTCTTATCCGATTGGAATGAAATTTTGCATGACGTGTTTTGTTATGATATCCAACAACTGTGCCTAGTATGGTTTAAATGGGTCCATAACCTTATATAGCTGCCATATAAACCGATTTTGGGTCTTGACTTCTTGAGCCTCTAGAGTGCGCAATTCTTATCCGATTGGAATGAAATTTTGCACGATGTGTTTTGTTATGATATCCAACAACTGCGTTAAGTATAGTTCAAATCGGTCCATAACCTGATGTAGCTGCCATATAAACCGATCTTGGGTCTTGACTTCTTGAGCCTCTAGCGTGCGCAATTCTTATCCGATCAGAATGAAATTTTGCACGACGTGTTTTGTTATGATATCCAACAACTGTGCCTAGTATGGTTTAAATGGGTCCATAACCTGATATAGCTGCCATATAAACCGATCTTGGGTCTTGACTTCTTGAGCCTCTAGAGTGCGCAATTCTTATCCGATCAGAATGAAATTTTGCACGACGTGTTTTGTTATGATACCCAACAACTGTGCCAAGTATGGTTTAAATCGGTCCATAACCTGATATAGCTGCTATATAAACCGATCTTGGGTCTTGACTTCTTGAGCCTCTAGAGGGCACAATTCTTATCCGATTTGAATGAATTTTTGCACGAAGTATTTCGTTATGATATCCAACAACTGTGCCAAGTATGGTTGAAATCGATCCATAACCTGATATAGCTGTCATATAAACCGATCAGGGGATTTGACTTCTTGAGCTTTTAGAGGGCGCAATTCCTATCCGATTTGGCTGAAATTTTGCATGACGTATTTTATTTTTACTTTCAACAACTGTGTCAAATAAGGTTCAAATCGGTTCATAGCCTGATATAGCTGCCATATAAACCGATCTGGGATCTTGACTTCTTGACCCCTAGAGGTCGCAATTATTATCCGATATGCCTGAAATTTTGTACGATGGATCCTCTCATGACCATCAACAAACGTGTTTATTATGGTCTGAATCGGTCTATAGCCCGATACAGATCCCATATAAATCGTTCTCTCTATTTTACTTCGTGAGCCCCATTGGGCACAATTCTTATACGAATTGGCTGAAATTTTACACAGGTCTCCAACATATAATTTAATTGTGGTCCGAACCGAACCATATCTTGATATCGTTTTAATACCAGAGCATCTCTTTTCTTATATCCTTTTTTGCCTAAGAAGAGATGCCGGGAAAAGAACTCGACAAATGCGATCCATGGTGGAGGGTATATAAGATTCGACCCGGCCGAACATAGCACGCTTTTACTTGTTGTTACTATTATTGAATTTAAGATTTTCATTGCAACCTTGTTTTATCTTTGCCCAGAAATTCATTTAAGGTTTACTATAGAATTGTCCGTTATCTCCCCTAGAGTTGGTGATGCTCTTTGCTGTTTGGCCCTAATCCTTTTGCAAAAGGAGGAAATGATTTATAAATTTTAGTAGCACTTCCTTAGAACTTCTTTTCAGCTCATATATATATTTTCCATTGCAAAGGGCTTGTGCTCTATATATCTTCCTGATTGTCATATAGAGATGTTGAAAATCGAAAAGAGATATTCTTCCAGGTTTACATTTTCCTTGAATAGCATACACTCCGAAGAGTCTGGTGGTTTGCTGGTATGTCCTTTTGTCAGGAAACAAGCACTAAAAAGGACCATTGCTTAAAGGGATAAAGCAAACTACCCACTTCGGCATTTGTGGCTTTCAGGGGAATTTTTGCAGAACATAAAAAACCCAAGGACCAAACCAACTCTTTTTAGCACTCCCACATTTTAGAGCTGAAGTGGGAGTTAAGCACAAATAAAATTCCATAGAATTTAAAATCTTCATCTGGGAATGGCAATGGTCGTAAATGTTTTCATATGAAGGTTTGTCCTTGTGTCCAGACCAAAGAAAACACAAAGCGGATGTCCGATTGCATTTTGCAGTGAAGTTGAAATACAAATGAAGTTTGTAGCTTAAAAGAAACTTTACATCCTGTTAGCGTTAGAGTTGACATACAATTTGGAAATGTTTTTTTTGTAATGCTTTGATTTTTATCGGATTTGCTATGCGGGATATATTGACCACAGCCAAAAACCACTTTAGTGAATTTGAGCGTTGAGCTCTCGTGTGAATGTCTTAATTGTGTAAGGACTAATTAAACTTATATATGTGGAGCCGCTTGGAACATGAAAAATGGTAAAACGCTACAAAACCACATTAAATTAAGATTCTTATAGTAAACCAGGATTACGACTGTACTGGTGGGATCCTTCGAAGATAGTTGTCCTCTTCGGGAAAGGAAATCAATCCTGGATGACCGGGGAGATTCGCAATATTGGGAAGAGGTCCGCAGACATTTTAGCAGAGCACGTCATAAAAAAGCGGAAGTTTATTGGGATGTGTATTACACACGGCTCAAGGACTACAATAAGATTACCAGAGCGGCAAAATGTGCCTCCTGGAAGCTTTTCTGTTGATGACGCCGCCAAGATAAAAAAGTTTCTCTCAAAAATCCATGTTCAAACTGAATCGCTAGTAGACGACATGGGAGTGAGAACTGAGACAACGAAGAACATTTTGAAGCTTTTAATGAAACCCCATTTTCCACAAGATACGAAGGGACTCACGCAGACACCGGAATCTTGGAATAATGACATTGATCGAAGGTTTATAATAACGAAATTTATGGTGAAGGAATCCTTGAGGAGCTTCAAACCATTTAAGTCCCCCGGACCTGATGGAATACTTCCGGTGTTTCTACAGAAAGAGGCAGACTATGTGGCGCCTTGTCTGGCCAAAATTTTCACAGCGTGACTATGACTTGCATATACTCCGAAAGCCTGGCAGAAGGCAAGGGTGGTGTTTATACCTAAGACCGGTAAGGCAAGTTATGCGACACCAAAGGCCTGCAGACCCATAAGCCTTACGTTCTTTCTACTCAAAACCATGGAACATATTGTGGACACCATGATAAAGAGTAACTGCTCAAATACAAACAGCATGCCAATGTCAAGGGAAGGTGGGTAGAGACAGTCCTGTACGAGGTTGTGTATAAAAAAGAAGAATCCTTCGATGCCAAAACGTACACCCTGGCGGTATGCATTGACATCGAGGGGGCTTTCAGCAATGTGCGGAGCGACACACTGATCCAATCCTTAGACCAGTACCGGGTAGACCTGGTCCTTAGAGACGGGATAAACCATATGCTAAGGCACAGGTGGATAAATTGTGTGTCCCATGACATAAATGCAAATGCAAACTTTGCCCATGGACATTCCCCTAAGGAACAAGGGCAGACTTCTCACATATCAATGAGTGCACTCCGATTCAAGTTTAAGCTTAATGATAAGGAGCCTCCATTAAATAGCCAAGTCCGAACGGCGTGCCGCAGTGCGACACCTCTTTGGAGAGAAGTTTTACATGGCATAGTACCTCACAAATGTTGCTAGCTTTAGGGTGGGGAAAACCACCGCTAATGGTCTCGCCAGGATTCGAACCCAGGCGTTCAGCATCATAGGCAGACATGCTAACCTCTGCTCTACGGTGGCTCCATAACATAAATATAAGGGAGAAAGTGGCACAGAGCACGCCACAAGGGGACATTTTATCGCCAATCCTATGGGTGACCACCATAAATGACCACCTATTACGGAAGCTGATTGAGGAGGGATTTGAACCCGTCTGCTATGCAGACAATGTTATAATACCTCTAAGGGGTAAGGATCCAAACCAGCTATGGAGAAGGCCGAAAAGGTCTTGCATATGACATATGACTGGCTAGACCCAGCAGTCTCAATGTTAACTCAGAGAAGGTTGAAATATGCCAGTTCACAAGGAAGACGAAGGTGGGCCAATTTGATCCACCACGTTTCCCCAACAGAACGATTTCGATATCTGACAAGGTCGCATACTTAGGTGTGATCTTGGACAGGAAACTGAATCGGAAGTGTCACATTCAGGAGCGTACCGTGAAGGCTCACAGATGTTGGGCACTATGTAGACGGGCCCTAAGCTCGAAATGAAGCCTAAATTCGAAGATAGTCCACTAGCTTTACAGGAGTGTGATAAGACCAATACTTACTTACGCCTCAGTAGTTTGGTGGACTACTATGGAGAAAAAGTGCAACATAAGGACCATACAACAGGTTCAGAGAACATTTTGTCTTGGCATAGGCGGAGCGATGAGGACCACGCCCACAAGGGCACTGAAGACTATTCTAGATATCTGACACATTGACATACAGATTAAGTGTGAGGCAGCCACTACGGCTATGAGGCTTAAGGCGATGCGAGAATGGATTGAGGATGGGACCAGCTCTTAACATCGCGGTATAATCGAGGCGAAGATAAGAAACTTGGAAGGAAGGGGAGAGATTTCCTATCGGATAACTGAGATGAACCTTGAGGTCGAGTGCGAGGCACTGCTGCCAGAGGCACAGTCTTGGATTGACGAAGCCTAGTATTGCCAGCGTAAAAATCTAAGATGATCTAGACATGTCCGTCCGTCTGTCTGTTGAAATCACGCTACAGTCTTCAAAAATAGAGATACTGAGCTGAAACTTTGCACAGATTGTTTTTTTATCCATAATCTGGTTAAGTTCGAAGATGGGCTATATCGGACTATATCTTGATATAGCCCCCATAAAGACCGATCCTCCGATTTAGGGTCTTAGGCTCATAAAGCCCCATTTATTATCCGATTTTGCTGAAACTTGGACAGTGCGTTGTTTTGGGCCCTTCGACATCCTTCGTTATTTTCGCTCGCATCGGTCCAGTTTTGGATATAGCTGCCATATAGACCGATGCTCCGATTTAGGGTCTTAGGGCTATAGAAGCCACATTTATTATCCGATTTCGCTGAAATTTGGGATAGTGAGTTGTGTTAGGCCCTTCGACGTCCTTCGTCAATTTGGCTCAGATCGATTCCATAAAAGCCACATTCATTATCCCATTTTGCTGAAATTTGGGGTAGTGAGTTGCGTTAGGCTCTTCGACATCTTTCGCCAATTTGGCCCAGATCGGTCCAGATTTGGATTTAGCTGCCGTATAGACCGATTTCTCGATTTTAGGTTTTGGAGCTAAAAAAGGTGCATTTATTGTCCGATATCGCTGAAATTTGGGGCAGTGAGTTGCGTTAGGCCCTACGACATCCTTCGCCAATTTGGCTTAGATCGGTTCAGATTTGGATATAGCTGCCGTATAGACCAATTCTCCGATTGAGGGTCTTAGGCCCATAAAAGCCACATTTATTATCCGATTTCGCTGAAATTTGGGACAGTGTGTTGCGTTAGGCCCTTCGACATCATTCATCAATTTTGCCTAGATCGGTTCAGATTTGGACTATAGCTGCCGTATAGACCGATCCTCCGATTGAGGGTCTTAGGGCCATAAAAGCCACATTTATTATCCGATTTGCTGAAATTTGGGACAGTGAGTTGTGTTAGGCCCTTCGACAGCCTTCGTTAATTTGGCCCAGATCGGTCCAGATTTGGATATAGCTGCCATATAGACCGATTTCTCGGTTTTAGGTTTTGGAGCTATAAAAGGCCCATTTATTGTCCGATATCGCTGAAATTTGGGACAGTGAGTTGTGTTAGGCCCTCGACATCATTCATCAATTTTGCCAAGATCGGTTCAGATTTGGATATAGCTGCCATATAGACCAATTCTCCGATTAGGGTCTTAGGCCCATAAAAGCCACATTTATTATCCGATTTTGCTGAAATTTGGACAGTGAGTTGCGTTAGGCCCTTCGATATTATTTATCAATTTGGTCCAGATCGGTTCAGATTTGGATATAGCTGCCATATAGATCGATCCTTCGATTTAGGGTCTTAGGCCCATAAAAGCCATTCATTATCCGATTTTGCTGAAATTTGGACAGTGAGTTGTGTTAGGCTCTTCGACATCCTTCGTTAATTTTGCCCAGATCGGTCCAGATTTGGTTATAGCTGCCATATAGACCGATCCTCCGATTGAGGGTCTTAGGGCCATAAAAGCCACATTTATTATCCGATTTTGGATAGTAAGTTGTGTAAGACCCTTCGCCATCATTCGTCAATTTGGCCTTGATCGGATTAGGTTAGGATATAGCAGCCATACAGACCAATCTCTCGATTTGATGTTTTGGGCCCATAAAAAGCTATGGGACATAAGTTATGCCATTTTCACCGGGTTTTGACGAAAGGTGGTTTACATTTATTCCCGAGGTGGTGGGTATCCAAAGTTCGGCCCGGCCGAACTTAACGCCTTTTTACTTGTTTAAAATCATCTCATGTATCATTCGTGCAAAAACTTTTTACTCGCACAAAAACTCTTTTACTCTTGTCATGACTTTTCCCATTGTCGCATAATGCCAAATGGAATTCATTCAGTTTGTGCTCAGCAAATCCAGTTTTTGTGCACTGCATTGATAGAAAACTATTGTATGACGTTGTACACTTATACATACATCCGCCATCGGATGCCGGAAGCGGATATATCAGTGGATTCGATAAACAATGATCACTGCAAGCCACTGTGTTGTTTTATGAAACCAAAATATAAAAATGCCATGAGCTAACATGCAAACATTTAAGTTTTTCTGTGCAATTTTTTTTTAAAGCCCTGACGAAAAACATTTTTCGTAACAATAAAAATCCAACAGCTGCTGCCTGGATGCTATTTGTATTCATTTTGAGGCGTGCTATTGATTTGTAAAGGCATCCTTTTACAAGGTCATGCCTTATGGTCGTAAACATCTGTCTACCTGGCGCAAGTTTAAGATATTTATTTCACTTCGAAGTAATAAAATGTCACGCAGACAAATAAATTCACACCTTACAACTTACTTTCGAGTACTGCCATAAATTTTATGGCCCCAAAGTAAATGTTATACAAAACTATTTCCAAGATTCATTTTCATTACCGCCGCAACAAGTCGAAGGTAATAAAAATGCTTTATTGGTCAAATCCAAGCCATTTAAGGTTGGAGTTGAATAAATAAAATTAAATGAGATTTCATGCCTTCCTTGCTTTGATGGCGTTTTAAGTCAGACATCTTAATTTAATTAATCTACCAATACAACACAAGAAGTAGCAAGCAAAAGTGTGCTAAGTTCGACCGGGAGGAAATTTATATACCCTCCACCACTGTCAAGTTCTTTGTCCGGTATCTATTTATGGGCAAACAAGGGAGAATGGTTAAGAATTGCTATGTTATTACCCCCACGCCACTATGGACATACACCTAAGCCAGTAATAGAATTGTTGTGCGCTCTAAAAAACTATAAAGTAACCTCTAACAGAGGTACTGAATTGCATAGAAAATCCATTAAAAATCGAAATTTTACTTGAAAAACTTAAAATGGCTGTATTTCTTAAACTATGGATCATAGAGGGTAAAGGGCCTTTATTCGTGACCCCATCAAAAAATTCAGAATTTCATTAAAAATCGAAATTTCATTGGGAAAACTTAAAATGGTTGTGTCTCCTAAACTATGCGTTCTAGAGGGAAATGGGCCTTAATTCGTGACCCTATCAAAAAAATTCTGAATTTCATAGAAAATCCATTAAAAATCGAAATTTCATTGGGAAATGGGCCTTAATTCGTGACGCCATCAAAAAATTCTGAATTTCATAGAAAATCCATTAAAAACCGAAATTTCACTGGGAAAAACTAAAATGGCTGTATCTCCTAAACTATGCGTCTTAGAGGGAAATAGGCCTTAATTCGTGACCCCATCAAAAAAATTCTGAATTTCATAGAAAATCCGTTAAAAATTGAAATTTCACTGGGAAAACTTAAAATGGCTGTATCTCCTAAACTATGCGTCCTAGAGGGAAATGGGCCTTAATTCGTGACCCCATCAAAAAAATTCTGAATTTCATAGAAAATCCATTAAAAATCGAAATTTCATTGGGAAATGAGCCTTAATTCGTGACCCCATCAAAAAATTCTAAATTTCATAGAAAATCAGTTAAAAATCGAAATTTCATTGGAAAATGGGCTTTAATTCGTGACCCCATCAAAAAATTCTGAATTTCATAGAAAATCCATTAAAAATCGAAATTTCACTGGGAAAACTTAAAATGGCTGTATCTCCTAAATGATGCGTCCTCGAGGGAAATGGGCCTTAATTCGTGACCCCAACAAAAAATTCTGAATTTCATAGAAAATCCATTAAAAATCGAAATTTCAATTGGAAAACTTAAAATGGCTGTATCTCCTAAACTATGCGTCCTAGAGGGAAATGGGCCTTAATTCGTGACCCCATTAAAAAACTCAGAATTTTATAAAAATCGAAATTTCACTGGGAAAACTTAAAATGGCTGTATCTCCTAAACTATGCATCCTAGAGGGAAATGGGCCTTAATTCGTGACGCCATCAAAAAATTCTGAATTTTATAGAAAATCCATTAAAAATCGAAATTTCATTGGGAAATGGGCCTTAATTCGTGACCCCATCAAAAAATTCTGAATTTCATAGAAAATCAGTTTAAAATCAGAATTTCAGAAAATCCATTAAAAATCGAAATTTCATTTCAACTATGCGTCCCATCAAAAAATTCAGAATTTTATAGAAAATCCATTAAAAATCGAAATTTCACTGGGAAAACTTAAAATTGCTGTATCTTCTAAACTATGCGTCCTAGAGGGAAATGGGCCTTAATTCGTGACCCCATCAAACAATTCAGAATTTAATAGAAAATCCATTAAAAATCGAAATTTCACTTGGAAAACTTAAAATGGCTGTATCTCCTAAACTATTTGTCCTAGAGGGAAATGGGCCTTAATTCGTGACCCCATCAAAAAATTCAGAATTTCATAGAAAATCCATTAAAAATCGAAATTTTACTGGGAAAACTTAAACTTGCTGTATCTCCTAAACTATGCGTCCTAGAGGGAAATGGGCCTTAATTCGTGACCCCATCAAAAAATTCTGAATTTCATAGAAAATCCATTAAAAATCGAAATTTTACTGGGAAAACTTAAAATTGCTGTATATCCTAAACTATGCGTCCTAAAGGGAAATGGGCCTTAATTCGTGACCCCATCAAAAAATTCAGAATTTCATAGAAATCCATTAAAAATCGAAATTTCACTGGGAAAACTTAAAATGGCTGTATCTCCTAAACTATGCGTACCAGAGGGAAATGGGCCTTAATTCGTGACCCCATCAAAAAATTCAGAATTTCGTAGAAAATCCATTAAAAATCGAAATTTCACTGGGAAAACTTAAAATGGCTGTATCTCCTAAACTATGCGTCCTAGAGGGAAACGGGCCTTAATTCGTGACCCCATCAAAAAATTCAGAATTTCGTAGAAAATCTATAAAAAATCGAAATTTCACTGGGAAAACTTAAAATTGCTGTATCTCCTAAACTATGCGTCCTAGAGGGAAATGGGCCTTTATTCGTGACCCCATCAAAAAATTCAGAATTTCATAGAAAATCAACAAAAAATCGAAATTTTACTTGGAAAACTAAAAATGGCTGTATCTCCTAAACTATGCGTTCTAGAGGAAAATGGGCCTTAATTCGTGACCCCATCAAAAAATTCAGAATTTCATAGAAAATCCATTAAAAATCGAAATTTCACTGGGAAAACTTAAAATTGCTGTATCTCCTAAACTATGCGTCCTAAAGGAAAATGGGCCTTAATTCGTGACCCCATCAAAAAATTCAGAATTTCATAGAAAATCCATTAAAAATCGAAATTACACTTTGAAAACTTAAAATGGCTGTATCTCCTAAAATCGAAATTTCACTTGGAAAACTTAAAATGGCTGTATCTCCCAAACTATGCGTCCTAGAGGGAATTGGGCCTTAATTCGTGACCCCATCAAAAAATTCAGAATTTCATAGAAAATCCATTAAAAATCGAAATTTCACTGGGCTGTATCTCCTAAACTATGCGTTCTAGAGGGAAATGGGCCTTAATTCGTAACCCCATCAAAAAATTCAGAATTTCATAGAATATCCATTAAAAATCGAAATTTCACTGGGAAAACTTAAAATGGCTGTATCTCCTAAACTATGCGTCCTAGAGGGAAACGGGCTGTAATTCGTGACCCCATCAAAAAATTCAGAATTTAATAGAAAATCCATAAAAAATCGAAATTTCACTGGGAAAACTTAAAATGGCTGTATCTCCTAAACTATGCATCCTAGAGGGAAATGGGCCTTAATTCGTGACCCCATCAAAAAATTCAGAATTTCATAGAAAATCCATTAAAAATCGAAATTTCACTGGGAAAACTTAAAATGGCTGTATCTCCTAAACTATGCGTCTTAGAGGGAAATGAGCCTTAATTCGTGACCCCATCAAAAAATTCAGAATTTCATAGAAGATTCACAAAAAATCGAAATTTCACTGAGGAAGCTTAAAATGGCTGTATCTCCTAAACTATGCGTCCTAGAGGGAAATGGGCCTTAATTCGTGACCCCATCAAAAAATTCAGAATTTCATAGAAAATCCATTAAAAATCGAAATTTCACTGAGGAAACTTAAAATGGCTGTATCTCCTAAACTATGCGTCCTAGAGGGAAATGAGCCTTAATTCGTGACCCCATCAAAAAATTCAGAATTTCATAGAAAATCCATTAAAAATCGAAATTTCACTGGGAAAACTTAAAATGGCTGTATCTCCTAAACTATGCGTCCTAGAGGGAAATGAGCCTTAATTCGTGACCCCATCAAAAAATTCAGAATTTCATAGAATATCAACAAAAAATCGAAATTTTACTTGGAAAACTAAAAATGGCTGTATCTCCTAAACTATGCGTTCTAGAGGAAAATGGGCCTTAATTCGTGACCCCATCAAAAAATTCAGAATTTCATAGAAAATCCATTAAAAATCGAAATTTCACTGGGAAAACTTAAAATTGCTGTATCTCCTAAACTATGCGTCCTAGAGGGAAATGGGCCTTTATTCGTGACCCCATCAAAAAATTCAGAATTTCATAGAAAATCAACAAAAAATCGAAATTTTACTTGGAAAACTAAAAATGGCTGTATCTCCTAAACTATGCGTTCTAGAGGAAAATGGGCCTTAATTCGTGACCCCATCAAAAAATTCAGAATTTCATAGAAAATCCATTAAAAATCGAAATTTCACTGGGAAAACTTAAAATTGCTGTATCTCCTAAACTATGCGTCCTAAAGGAAAATGGGCCTTAATTCGTGACCCCATCAAAAAATTCAGAATTTCATAGAAAATCCATTAAAAATCGAAATTACACTTTGAAAACTTAAAATGGCTGTATCTCCTAAAATCGAAATTTCACTTGGAAAACTTAAAATGGCTGTATCTCCCAAACTATGCGTCCTAGAGGGAATTGGGCCTTAATTCGTGACCCCATCAAAAAATTCAGAATTTCATAGAAAATCCATTAAAAATCGAAATTTCACTGGGCTGTATCTCCTAAACTATGCGTTCTAGAGGGAAATGGGCCTTAATTCGTAACCCCATCAAAAAATTCAGAATTTCATAGAATATCCATTAAAAATCGAAATTTCACTGGGAAAACTTAAAATGGCTGTATCTCCTAAACTATGCGTCCTAGAGGGAAATGGGCCTTAATTCGTGACCCCATCAAAAAATTCAGAATTTCATAGAAAATTCACAAAAAATCGAAATTTCACTGAGGAAACTTAAAATGGCTGTATCTCCTAAACTATGCGTCCTAGAGGGAAATGGGCCTTAATTCGTGACCCCATCAAAAAATTCAGAATTTCATAGAAAATCCATTAAAAATCGAAATTTCACTGAGGAAACTTAAAATGGCTGTATCTCCTAAACTATGCGTCCTAGAGGGAAATGGGCCTTAATTCGTGACCCCATCAAAAAATTCAGAATTTCATAGAAAATCCATTAAAAATCGAAATTTCACTGAGGAAACTTAAAATGGCTGTATCTCCTAAACTATGCGTCCTAGAGGGAAATGAGCCTTAATTCGTGACCCCATCAAAAAATTCAGAATTTCATAGAAAATCCATTAAAAATCGAAATTTCACTGGGAAAACTTAAAATGGCTGTATCTCCTAAACTATGCGTCCTAGAGGGAAATGAGCCTTAATTCGTGACCCCATCAAAAAATTCAGAATTTCATAGAAAATCCCTTAAAAATCGAAATTTCACTGGGAAAACTTAAAATGGCTGTATCTCCTAAACTATGCGTCTTAGAGGGAAATGGGCCTTAATTCGTGACCCCATCAAAAAATTCATAGAAAATCCATTAAAAATCGAAATTTCACTTGGAAAACTTAAAATGGCTGTATCTCCTAAACTATGCGTCCTAGAGGGAAACGGGCTGTAATTCGTGACCCCATCAAAAAATTCAGAATTTCGTAGAAAATCCATAAAAAATCGAAATTTCACTGGGAAAACTTAAAATGGCTGTATCTCCTAAACTATGCGTCCTAGAGGGAAATGGGCCTTAATTCGTGACCCCATCAAAAAATTCAGAATTTCATAGAAAATCCATTAAAAACCGAAATTTCACTGGGAAAACTTAAAATGGCTGTATCTCCTAAACTATGCGTCCTAGAGGGAAATGAGCCTTAATTCGTGACCCCATCAAAAAATTCAGAATTTCATAGAAAATCCATTAAAAATCGAAATTTCACTGGGAAAACTTAAAATGGCTGGATCTCCTAAACTATGCGTCCTAGAGGGAAATGGGCCTTAATTCGTGACCCCATCAAAAAGTTCAGAATTTCATAGAAAATCCATTTAAAATCGAAATTTCACTGGGAAAACTTAAAATGGCTGTATCTCCTAAACTATGCGTCGTAGAGGGAAATGGGCCTTAATTCGTGACCCCATCAAAAAATTCAGAATTTCATAGAAAATCCCTTAAAAATCGAAATTTCAATTGGAAAACTTAAATTGGATGTAACTCTTAAACTATGCGTCCTAGAGGGAAATGGGCCTTAATTCGTGACCCCATCAAAAAATTCAGAATTTCATATAAAATCCCTTAAAAATCGAAATTTCACTGGGAAAACTTACAATGGCTGTATCTCCTAAACTATGCGTCGTAGAGGGAAATGGGCCTTAATTCGTGACCCCATCAAAAAATTCAGAATTTCATAGAAAATCCATTAAAAACCGAAATTTCACTGGGAAAACTTAAAATGGCTGTATCTCCTAAACTATGCGTCCTAAAGGGAAATGGGCCTTAATTCGTGACCTCATCAAAATATTCAGAATTTCATAGAAAATCCATAAAAATCGAAATTTCACTGGGAAAACTTAAAATGGCTGTATCTCCTAAACTATGCGTCCTAGAGGGAAATGGGCCTTAATTCGTGACCCCATCAAAAAATTCAGAATTTCATAGAAAATCCATTAAAAACCGAAATTTCACTGGGAAAACTTAAAATGGCTGTATCTCCTAAACTATGCGTCCTAGAGGGAAATGGGCCTTAATTCGTGACCCCATCAAAAAATTCAGAATTTCATAGAAAATCCATTAAAAATCGAAATTTCACTGGGAAAACTTAAAATGGCTGTATCTCCTAAACTATTCGTCTTAGAGGGAAATGGGCCTTAATTCGTGACCCCATCAAAAAATTCAGAATTTCATATAAAATCCCTTAAAAATCGAAATTTCACTGGGAAAACTTACAATGGCTGTATCTCCTAAACTATGCGTCCTAGAGGGAAATGGGCCTTAATTCGTGACCCCATCAAAAAATTCAGAATTTCATAGAAAATCCATTAAAAATCGAAATTTCACTTGGAAAATTTAAAATGGCTGTATCTCCTAAACTATGCGTCTTAGAGGGAAATGGGCCTAAATTCGTGACCCCATCAAAAAATTCAGAATTTCATAGAAAATCCATTAAAAATCGAAATTTCACTGGGAAAACTTAAAATGGCTGTATCTCCTAAACTATGCGTCTTAGAGGGAAATGGGCCTTAATTCGTGACCCCATCAAAAAATTCAGAATTTCATAGAAAATCCATTAAAAATCGAAATTTCACTGGGAAAACTTAAAATGGCTGTATCTCCTAAACTATGCGTCCTAGAGGGAAATGGGCCTTAATTCGTGACCCCATCAAAAAATTCAGAATTTCATATAAAATCCCTTAAAAATCGAAATTTCACTGGGAAAACTTACAATGGCTGTATCTCCTAAACTATGCGTCCTAGAGGGAAATGGGCCTTAATTCGTGACCCCATCAAAAAATTCAGAATTTCATAGAAAATCCATTAAAAATCGAAATTTCACTTGGAAAATTTAAAATGGCTGTATCTCCTAAACTATGCGTCTTAGAGGGAAATGGGCCTAAATTCGTGACCCCATCAAAAAATTCAGAATTTCATAGAAAATCCATTAAAAATCGAAATTTCACTGGGAAAACTTAAAATGGCTGTATCTCCTAAACTATGCGTCCTAGAGGGAAATGGGCCTTAATTCGTGACCCCATCAAAAAATTCAGAATTTCATAGAAAATCCATTAAAAATCGAAATTTCACTGGGAAAACTTAAAATGGCTGTATCTCCTAAACTATGCGTCCTAGAGGGAAATGGGCCTTAATTCGTGACCCCATCAAAAAATTCAGAATTTCATATAAAATCCCTTAAAAATCGAAATTTCACTGGGAAAACTTACAATGGCTGTATCTCCTAAACTATGCGTCCTAGAGGGAAATGGGCCTTAATTCGTGACCCCATCAAAAAATTCAGAATTTCATAGAAAATCCATTAAAAATCGAAATTTCACTGGGAAAACTTAAAATGGCTGTATCTCCTAAACTATTCGTCTTAGAGGGAAATGGGCCTTAATTCGTGACCCCATCAAAAAATTCAGAATTTCATATAAAATCCCTTAAAAATCGAAATTTCACTGGGAAAACTTACAATGGCTGTATCTCCTAAACTATGCGTCCTAGAGGGAAATGGGCCTTAATTCGTGACCCCATCAAAAAATTCAGAATTTCATAGAAAATCCATTAAAAATCGAAATTTCACTGGGAAAACTTAAAATGGCTGTATCTCCTAAACTATGCGTCTTAGAGGGAAATGGGCCTAAATTCGTGACCCCATCAAAAAATTCAGAATTTCATAGAAAATCCATTAAAAATCGAAATTTCACTGGGAAAACTTAAAATGGCTGTATCTCCTAAACTATGCGTCCTAGAGGGAAATGGGCCTTAATTCGTGACCCCATCAAAAAATTCAGAATTTCATAGAAAATCCATTAAAAATCGAAATTTCACTGGGAAAACTTAAAATGGCTGTATCTCCTAAACTATGCGTCCTAGAGGGAAATGGGCCTTAATTCGTGACCCCATCAAAAATTCAGAATTTCATATAAAATCCCTTAAAAATCGAAATTTCACTGGGAAAACTTAAAATGGCTGTATCTCCTAAACTATGCGTCCTAGAGGGAAATGGGCCTTAATTCGTGACCCCATCAAAAAATTCAGAATTTCATAGAAAATCCATTAAAAATCGAAATTTCACTGGGAAAACTTAAAATGGCTGTATCTCCTAAACTATGCGTCCTAGAGGGAAATGGGCCTTAATTCGTGACCCCATCAAAAAATTCTGAATTTCATAGAAAATCCATTAAAAATCGAAATTTCACTGGGAAAACTTAAAATGGCTGTATCTCCTAAACTATGCGTCCTAGAGGGAAATGGACCTTAATTCGTGACCCCATCAAAAAATTCAGAATTTCATAGAAAATCCATTAAAAACCGAAATTTCACTGGGAAAACTTAAAATGGCTGTATTTCCTAAACTATGCGTCTTAGAGGGGAATGGGCCTTAATTCGTGACCCCATCAAAAAATTCAGAATTTCATAGAAAATCCATTAAAAATCGAAATTTCATTGGGAAAACTTAAAATGGCTGTATCTCCTAAACTATGCGTCCTAGAGGGAAATGGACCTTAATTCGTGACCCCATCAAAAAATTCAGAATTTCATAGAAAATCCATTAAAAACCGAAATTTCACTGGGAAAACTTAAAATGGCTGTATCTCCTAAACTATGCGTCTTAGAGGGAAATGGGCCTTAATTCGTGACCCCATCAAAAAATTCAGAATTTCATAGAAAATCCATTAAAAATCGAAATTTCAATTGGAAAACTTAAATTGGCTGTAACTCCTAAACTATGTGTCCTAGAGGGAAATGGGCCATAATTCGTGACCTCATCAAAAAATTCAGAATTTCATAGAAAATCCATTAAAAATCGAAATTTCACTGGGAAAACTTAAAATGGCTGTATCTCCTAAACTATGCGTCGTAGAGGGAAATGGGCCTTAATTCGTGACCCCATCAAAAAATTCAGAATTTCATAGAAAATCCCTTAAAAATCGAAATTTCAATTGGAAAACTTAAATTGGATGTAACTCTTAAACTATGCGTCCTAGAGGGAAATGGGCCTTAATTCGTGACCCCATCAAAAAATTCAGAATTTCATAGAAAATCCATTAAAAATCGAAATTTCACTGGGAAAACTTAAAATGGCTGTATCTCCTAAACTATGCGTCCTAGAGGGAAATGGGCCTTAATTCGTGACCCCATCAAAAAATTCAGAATTTCATAGAAAATCCATTAAAAACCGAAATTTCACGGGGAAACTTAAAATGGCTGTATCTCCTAAACTATGCGTCCTAGAGGGAAATGGGCCTTAATTCGTGACCCCATCAAAAATTTCAGAATTTCATAGAAAATCCATTAAAAATCGAAATTTCACTGGGAAAACTTAAAATGGCTGTATCTCCTAAACTATGCGTCCTAGAGGGAAATGGGCCTTAATTCGTGACCCCATCAAAAAATTCTGAATTTCATAGAAAATCCATTAAAAACCGAAATTTCACTGGGAAAACTTAAAATGGCTGTATCTCCTAAACTATACGTCCAAGAGGGTAATGGGCCTTAATTCGTCACCTCATCAAAAAATTCAGAATTTCATAGAAAATCCATTAAAAATCGAAATTTCAATTGGAAAACTTAAATTGGCTGTATCTCCTAAACTATTCGTCTTAGAGGGAAATGGGCCTTAATTCGTGACCCCATCAAAAAATTCAGAATTTCATATAAAATCCCTTAAAAATCGAAATTTCACTGGGAAAACTTACAATGGCTGTATCTCCTAAACTATGCGTCCTAGAGGAAAATGGGCCTTAATTCGTGACCCCATCAAAAAATTCAGAATTTCATAGAAAATCCATTAAAAACCGAAATTTCACGGGGAAACTTAAAATGGCTGTATCTCCTAAACTATGCGTCCTAGAGGAAAATGGGCCTTAATTCGTGACCCCATCAAAAAATTCTGAATTTCATAGAAAATCCATTGAAAATCGAAATTTCAATTGGAAAACTTAAATTGGCTGTAACTCCTAAACTATGCGTCCTAGAGGGAAATGGGCCTTAATTCGTGACCCCATCAAAAAATTCAGAATTTCATAGAAAATCCATTAAAAATCGAAATTTCACTGGGAAAACTTAAAATGGCTGTATCTCCTAAACTATGCGTCCTAGAGGGAAATGGGCCTTAATTCGTGACCCCATCAAAAAATTCAGAATTTCATACAAAATCCATTAAAAATCGAAATTTCACTGGGAAAACTTAAAATGGCTGTATCTCCTAAACTATTCGTCTTAGAGGGAAATGGGCCTTAATTCGTGACCCCATCAAAAAATTCAGAATTTCATATAAAATCCCTTAAAAATCGAAATTTCACTGGGAAAACTTACAATGGCTGTATCTCCTAAACTATGCGTCCTAGAGGGAAATGGGCCTTAATTCGTGACCCCATCAAAAAATTCAGAATTTCGTAGAAAATCCATTAAAAATCGAAATTTCAGTTGGAAAATTTAAAATGGCTGTATCTCCTAAACTATGCGTATTAGAGGGAAATGGGCCTAAATTCGTGACCCCATCAAAAAATTCAGAATTTCATAGAAAATCCATTAAAAATCGAAATTTCAATTGGAAAACTTAAATTGGATGTATCTCCTAAACTATGCGTCCTAGAGGGAAATGGGCCTTAATTCGAACCCCATCAAAAAATTCAGAATTTCATATAAAATCCCTTAAAAATCGAAATTTCACTGGGAAAACTTACAATGGCTGTATCTCCTAAACTATGCGTCCTAGAGGGAAATGGGCCTTAATTCGTGACCCCATCAAAAAATTCAGAATTTCATAGAAAATCCATTAAAAACCGAAATTTCACTGGGAAAACTTAAAATGGCTGTATCTCCTAAACTATGCGTCCTAAAGGGAAATGGGCCTTAATTCGTGACCTCATCAAAAAATTCAGAATTTCATAGAAAATCCATAAAAATCGAAATTTCACTGGGAAAACTTAAAATGGCTGTATCTCCTAAACTATGCGTCCTAGAGGGAAATGGGCCTTAATTCGTGACCCCATCAAAAAATTCAGAATTTCATAGAAAATCCATTAAAAACCGAAATTTCACTGGGAAAACTTAAAATGGCTGTATCTCCTAAACTATGCGTCCTAGAGGGAAATGGGCCTTAATTCGTGACCCCATCAAAAAATTCAGAATTTCATAGAAAATCCATTAAAAATCGAAATTTCACTGGGAAAACTTAAAATGGCTGTATCTCCTAAACTATGCGTCCTAGAGGGAAATGGGCCTTAATTCGTGACCCCATCAAAAAATTCAGAATTTCATAGAAAATCCATTAAAAACCGAAATTTCACTGGGAAAACTTAAAATGGATGTATCTCCTAAACTATGCGTCCTAGAGGGTAATGGGCCTTAATTCGTGACCCCATCAAAAAATTCAGAATTTCATAGAAAATCCATTAAAAATCGAAATTTCACTGGGAAAACTTAAAATGGCTGTTTTCGTGACCCCATCAAAAAATTCAGAATTTCATAGAAAATCCATTAAAAATCGAAATTTCACTGGGAAAACTTAAAATGGCTGTATCTCCTAAACTATGCGTCCTAGAGGGAAATGGACCTTAATTCGTGACCCCATCAAAAAATTCAGAATTTCATAGAAAATCCATTAAAAACCGAAATTTCACTGGGAAAACTTAAAATGGCTGTATCTCCTAAACTATGCGTCTTAGAGGGAAATGGGCCTTAATTCGTGACCCCATCAAAAAATTCAGAATTTCATAGAAAATCCATTAAAAATCGAAATTTCATTGGGAAAACTTAAAATGGCTGTATCTCCTAAACTATGCGTCCTAGAGGCAAATGGACCTTAATTCGTGACCCCATCAAAAAATTCAGAATTTCATAGAAAATCAATTAAAAATCGAAATTTCAATTGGAAAACTTAAATTGGATGTAACTCCTAAACTATGCGTCCTAGAGGGAAATGGGCCTTAATTCGTGACCCCATCAAAAAATTCAGAATTTCATAGAAAATCCATTAAAAACCGAAATTTCAATTGGAAAACTTAAAATGGCTGTATCTCCTAAACTATGCGTCTTAGAGGGAAATGGGCCTTAATTCGTGACCCCATCAAAAAATTCAGAATTTCATAGAAAATCAATTAAAAATCGAAATTTCATTGGGAAAACTTAAAATGGCTGTATCTCCTAAACTATGCGTCCTAGAGGCAAATGGACCTTAATTCGTGACCCCATCAAAAAATTCAGAATTTCATAGAAAATCAATTAAAAATCGAAATTTCAATTGGAAAACTTAAATTGGATGTAACTCCTAAACTATGCGTCCTAGAGGGAAATGGGCCTTAATTCGTGACCCCATCAAAAAATTCAGAATTTCATAGAAAATCCATTAAAAACCGAAATTTCACTGGGAAAACTTAAAATGGCTGTATCTCCTAAACTATGCGTCCTAGAGGGAAATGGGCCTTAATTCGTGACCCCATCAAAAAATTCAGAATTTCATAGAAAATCCATTAAAAATCGAAATTTCACTGGGAAAACTTAAAATGGCTGTATCTCCTAAACTATGCGTCCTAGAGGGAAATGGGCCTTAATTCGTGACCCCATCAAAAAATTCTGAATTTCATAGAAAATCCATTAAAAACCGAAATTTCACTGGGAAAACTTAAAATGGATGTATCTCCTAAACTATGCGTCCTAGAGGGTAATGGGCCTTAATTCGTGACCCCATCAAAAAATTCAGAATTTCATAGAAAATCCATTAAAAATCGAAATTTCACTGGGAAAACTTAAAATGGCTGTATCTCCTAAACTATGCGTCCTAGAGGGAAATGGGCCTTAATTCGTGACCCCATCAAAAAATTCAGAATTTCATAGAAAATCCATTAAAAATCGAAATTTCACTGGGAAAACTTAAAATGGCTGTATCTCCTAAACTATGCGTCCTAGAGGGAAATGGACCTTAATTCGTGACCCCATCAAAAAATTCAGAATTTCATAGAAAATCCATTAAAAACCGAAATTTCACTGGGAAAACTTAAAATGGCTGTATCTCCTAAACTATGCGTCTTAGAGGGAAATGGGCCTTAATTCGTGACCCCATCAAAAAATTCAGAATTTCATAGAAAATCCATTAAAAATCGAAATTTCATTGGGAAAACTTAAAATGGCTGTATCTCCTAAACTATGCGTCCTAGAGGCAAATGGACCTTAATTCGTGACCCCATCAAAAAATTCAGAATTTCATAGAAAATCAATTAAAAATCGAAATTTCAATTGGAAAACTTAAATTGGATGTAACTCCTAAACTATGCGTCCTAGAGGGAAATGGGCCTTAATTCGTGACCCCATCAAAAAATTCAGAATTTCATAGAAAATCCATTAAAAACCGAAATTTCAATTGGAAAACTTAAAATGGCTGTATCTCCTAAACTATGCGTCTTAGAGGGAAATGGGCCTTAATTCGTGACCCCATCAAAAAATTCAGAATTTCATAGAAAATCCATTAAAACCCGAAATTTCACTGGGAAAACTTAAAATGGCTGTATCTCCTAAACTATGCGTCTTAGAGGGAAATGGGCCTTAATTCGTGACCTCATCAAAAAATTCAGAATTTCATAGAAAATCCATTAAAAACCGAAATTTCACTGGGAAAACTAAAAATGGCTGTATTTCCTAAACTATTCGTCTTAGAGGGAAATGGGCCTTAATTCGTGACCCCATCAAAAAATTCAGAATTTCATAGAAAATCCATTAAAAACCGCAATTTCACTGGGAAAACTTAAAATGGCTGTATCTCCTTAACTATGCGTCCTAGAAGGAAATGGGCCTTAATTCGTGACCCCATCAAAAAATTCAGAATTTCATAGAAAATCCATTAAAAACCGAAATTTCACTGGGAAAACTTAAAATGGCTGTATCTCCCAAACTATGCGTCTTAGAGGGAAATGGGCCTTAATTCGTGACCCCATCAAAAAATTCAGAATTTCATAGAAAATCCATTAAAAATCGAAATTTCACTGGGAAAACTTAAAATGGCTGTATCTCCTAAACTATGCGTCCTAGAGGGAAATGGACCTTAATTCGTGACCCCATCAAAAAATTCAGAATTTCATAGAAAATCCATTAAAAAACGAAATTTCAATTGGAAAACTTAAATTGGATGTAACTCCTAAACTATGCGTCCTAGAGGGAAATGGGCCTTAATTCGAGACCTCATCAAAAAATTCAGAATTTCATAGAAAATCCATTAAAAAACGAAATTTCAATTGGAAAACTTAAATTGGATGTAACTCCTAAACTATGCGTCCTAGAGGGAAATGGGCCTTAATTCGTGACCCCATCAAAAAATTCAGAATTTCATAGAAAATCCATTAAAAATCGAAATTTCACTGGGAAAACTTAAAATGGCTGTATCTCCTACACTATGCGTCCTAGAGGGAAATGGACCTTAATTCGTGACCCCATCAAAAAATTCAGAATTTCATAGAAAATCCATTAAAAACCGAAATTTCACTGGGAAAACTTAAAATGGCTGTATCTCCTAAACTATGCGTCTTAGAGGGAAATGGGCCTTAATTCGAGTCCTCATCAAAAAATTCAGAATTTCATAGAAAATCCATTAAAAATCGAAATTTCACTGGGAAAACTTAAAATGGCTGTATCTCCTAAACTATGCGTCTTAGAGGGAAATGGGCCTTAATTCGTGACCCCATCAAAAAATTCAGAATTTCATAGAAAATCCATTAAAAAACGAAATTTCAATTGGAAAACTTAAATTGGATGTAACTCCTAAACTATGCGTCCTAGAGGGAAATGGGCCTTAATTCGAGACCTCATCAAAAAATTCAGAATTTCATAGAAAATCCATTAAAAATCGAAATTTCAATTGGAAAACTTAAATTGGATGTAACTCTTAAACTATGCGTCTTAGAGGGAAATGGGCCTTAATTCGTGACCCCATCAAAAAATTCAGAATTTCATAGAAAATCCATTAAAAACCGAAATTTCACTGGGAAAACTTAAAATGGCTGTATCTCCTAAACTATGCGTCTTAGAGGGAAATGGGCCTTAATTCGTGACCCCATCAAAAAATTCAGAATTTCATAGAAAATCCATTAAAAAACGAAATTTCACTGGGAAAACGTAAATTGCTGTATCTCCTAAACTATGCGTCCTAGAGGGAAATGGGCCTTAATTCGTGACCCCATCAAAAAATTCAGAATTTCATAGAAAATCCATTAAAGACCGAAATTTCACTTGGAAAACTTAAAATGGCTGTATCTCCTAAACTATGCGTCTTAGAGGGAAATGGGCCTTAATTCGAGACCTCATCAAAAAATTCAGAATTTCATAGAAAATCCATTAAAAATCGAAATTTCACTGGGAAAACTTAAAATGGCTGTATCTCCTAAACTATGCGTCTTAGAGGGAAATGGGCCTTAATTCGTGACCCCATCAAAAAATTCAGAATTTCATAGAAAATCCATTAAAAAACGAAATTTCAATTGGAAAACTTAAATTGGATGTAACTCCTAAACTATGCGTCCTAGAGGGAAATGGGCCTTAATTCGTGACCCCATCAAAAAATTCAGAATTTCATAGAAAATCCATTAAAAATCGAAATTTCAATTGGAAAACTTAAAATGGCTGTATCTCCTAAACTATGCGTCTTAGAGGGAAATGGGCCTTAATTCGTGACCCCATCAAAAAATTCAGAATTTCATAGAAAATCCATTAAAAATCGAAATTTCACTTGGAAAATTTAAAATGGCTGTATCTCCTAAACTATGCGTCTTAGAGGGAAATGGGCCTTAATTCGTGACCCCATCAAAAAATTCAGAATTTCATAGAAAATCCATTAAAAAACGAAATTTCAATTGGAAAACTTAAAATGGCTGTATCTCCTAAACTATGCGTCTTAGAGGGAAATGGGCCTTAATTCGTGACCCCATCAAAAAATTCAGAATTTCATAGAAAATCCATTAAAAAACGAAATTTCAATTGGAAAACTTAAAATGGCTGTATCTCCTAAACTATGCGTCTTAGAGGGAAATGGGCCTTAATTCGAGACCTCATCAAAAAATTCAGAATTTCATAGAAAATCCATTAAAAATCGAAATTTCACTTGGAAAATTTAAAATGGCTGTATCTCCTAAACTATGCGTCTTAGAGGGAAATGGGCCTTAATTCGTGACCCCATCAAAAAATTCAGAATTTCATAGAAAATCCATTAAAAACCGAAATTTCACCGGGAAAACTTAAAATGGCTGTATCTCCTAAACTATGCGTCCTAGAGGGAAATGGGCCTTAATTCGTGACCCCATCAAAAAATTCAGAATTTCATAGAAAATCCATTAAAATCGAAATTTCACTGGGAAAACTTAAAATGGCTGTATCTCCTAAACTATGCGTCCTAGAGGGAAATGGACCTTATTCGTGACCCCATCAAAAAATTCAGAATTTCATAGAAAATCCATTAAAAACCGAAATTTCACTGGGAAAACTTAAAATGGCTGTATCTCCTAAACTATGCGTCTTAGAGGGAAATGGGCCTTAATTCGAGACCTCATCAAAAAATTCAGAATTTCATAGAAAATCCATTAAAAATCGAAATTTCACTTGGAAAATTTAAAATGGCTGTATCTCCTAAACTATGCGTCTTAGAGGGAAATGGGCCTTAATTCGTGACCCCATCAAAAAATTCAGAATTTCATAGAAAATCCATTAAAAATCGAAATTTCAATTGGAAAACTAAAATTGGATGTAACTCCTAAACTATGCGTCCTAGAGGGAAATGGGCCTTAATTCGTGACCCCATCAAAAAATTCAGAATTTCATATAAAATCCCTTAAAAATCGAAATTTCACTGGGAAAACTTACAATGGCTGTATCTCCTAAACTATGCGTCCTAGAGGGAAATGGGCCTTAATTCGTGACCCCATCAAAAAATTCAGAATTTCATAGAAAATCCATTAAAAACCGAAATTTCACTGGGAAAACTTAAAATGGTTGTATCTCCTAAACTATGCGTGCTAAAGGGAAATGGGCCTTAATTCGTGACCTCATCAAAAAATTCAGAATTTCATAGAAAATCCATAAAAATCGAAATTTCACTGGGAAAACTTAAAATGGCTGTATCTCTTAAACTATGCGTCCTAGAGGGAAATGGGCCTTAATTCGTGACCCCATCAAAAAATTCAGAATATCATAGAAAATCCATTAAAAACCGAAATTTCACTGGGAAAACTTAAAATGGCTGTATCTCCTAAACTATGCGTCCTAGAGGGAAATGGGCCTTAATTCGTGACCCTATCAAAAATTCAGAATTTCATAGAAAATCCATTAAAAACCGAAATTTCACTGGGAAAACTTAAAATGGCTGTATCTCCTAAACTATGCGTCCCAGAGGGAAATGGGCCTTAATTCGTGACCCCATCAAAAAATTCTGAATTTCATATAAAATCCCTTAAAAATCGAAATTTCACTGGGAAAACTTACAATGGCTGTATCTCCTAAACTATGCGTCCTAGAGGGAAATGGGCCTTAATTCGTGACCCCATCAAAAAATTCAGAATTTCATAGAAAATCCATTAAAAATCGAAATTTCACTGGGAAAACTTAAAATGGCTGTATCTCCTAAACTATTCGTCTTAGAGGGAAATGGGCCTTAATTCGTGACCACATCAAAAAATTCAGAATTTCATAGAAAATCCCTTAAAAATCGAAATGTCATTGGGAAAACTTACAATGGCTGTATCTCCTTAACTATGCGTCCTAGAGGGAAATGGGCCTTAATTCGTGACCCCATCAAAAAATTCAGAATTTCATAGAAAATCCATTAAAAATCGAAATTTCACTTGGAAAATTTAAAATGGCTGTATCTCCTAAACTATGCGTCTTAGAGGGAAATGGGCCTAAATTCGTGACCCCATCAAAAAATTCAGAATATCATAGAAAATCCATTAAAAATCGAAATTTCAATTGGAAAACTTAAATTTGATGTATCTCCTAAACTATTCGTCTTAGAGGGAAATGGGCCTTAATTCGTGACCACATCAAAAATTCAGAATTTCATAGAAAATCCCTTAAAAATCGAAATGTCATTGGGAAAACTTACAATGGCTGTATCTCCTTAACTATGCGTCCTAGAGGGAAA